>NC_072032.1:17597185-17849970 GCF_027791375.1 Indicator indicator | reverse complement strand
ATTTTGGTGAGGTCGGCGCCATTTTGGTGAGGTTTGCGCCATCTTCGTGAGGTCGGTGCCATCTTCATGAGGTCAGAACCATCTTCATGAGGTCGGCTCTATTTTTGTGAGGTCGGTGCCATTTTGGTGAGGTCGTCACCATCTTCGTGAGGTTATCACCATTTTGGTGAGGTCAGCGCCATCTTCGTTAGATCAGTGCCATCTTCGTGAGGTTGGCGCCATTTTGGTGAGGTTGGCGCCATTTTGGTGAGGTTGGCGCCATCTTCGTGAGGTCGGCGCCATCTTCGTGAGGTCAGCACTATTTTCATGAGGTCAGCGCCATCTTAATGAGGTCGGCACCATCTTCGTGTGCTCGGCGCCATCTTCGTGAGGTTGGCGCCATTTTGATGAGGTTGGCGCCATTTTGGTGGGGTTGGCGCCATCTTCGTGAGGTCACCGCCATCTTCGTGAGGTCGGCACTATTTTCGTGAGGTCAGCGTCATCTTCGTAAGGTCGGCGCCATCTTCGTGAGTTCGGCGCCATCTTCCTGAGGTCCGCCCTATTTTGGTGAGGTCAGCGCCATTTTGGTGAGGTTGGCGCCATCTTCGTGAGGTCGTCGCCATCTTCATGAAGTCAGCACCATCTTCATGAGGTTCGCGCTATTATTGTGAGGTCGGCGCCATTTTGGTGAGGTCGGCGCCACCTTCGTGAGTTCGGCGCCATCTTCGTGAGGTCGGTGCCATCTTTGTGAGTTCGGCGCCATCTTAGTGAGTTTGGCCCTATTTTCGTGAGGTCGGTGCCATTTTGGTGAGGTCGGCGCCATCTTCGTGAGCTCGGCACCATTTTGATGACGTTGGCGCCATCTTCGTGAGGTCACTGCCATTTTGGTGAGGTCGGCGCCATCTTCGTGAGGTCGGCACCATCTTGCTGAGGTCAGTGACATTTCGGTGAAGTCAGCGCCATCTTCCTGAGGTCGGCGCCATCTTCGTGAGGTCGGCGCCATTTTGGTGATGTCGGCACCATCTTTGTGAGGTCGGCGCCATCTTCATGAGGTCGGCGCCATTTTGGTGAGGTCAGCGCCATTTTGGTGAGGTCGGAGCAATCTTCATGAGATCAGCGCCATTTTGGTGAGGTCCACGCCATCTTCGTGATGTCTGCGCCACCTTCGTAATGTCGGCGCCATCTTCATGAGTTCGGCGCCATTTTGGTGAGATCGGCGCCATCTTCGTGAGGTCGGTGCCATCTTCATGAGGTCGGCGCCATATTCGTGAGGTCAGCGCCATCTTAGTCACGTCGGCACCATCATTGTGAGGTCGGTGCCATTTTGGTGAGGTCGGCGCCATTTTGGTGAGGTCGGCGCCATCTTCGTGTAGTCAGCGCTATCTTCATGAGTTCGGCGCCATCTTCGTGACGTCGGCCCCATCTTCGTGAGGTCGGCGCCATTTTGGTGAGGTCAGCGCCATTTTGGTGAGGTCAGCGCCATCTCTGTGAGGTCGGCGCAAATTTGTTGAGGTCGGCGCCATCTTCGTGAGATCAGAACCATCCTCGTGAGATTGGAGCCATCTTCGTGAGGTCAGCGCCATTTTGATGAGGTCGATACCATTTTGGTGAGGTCGGTGCCATCTTCGTGAGGTCGGCGCCACCTTCGTGAGGTCGGCACTATCTTTGTGAGGTCGGCGCTATTTTCGTGAGGCCAGCGCCATTTTGGTGAGGTCGGCGCCATTTTGGTGAGGTCAGCGCTATCTTCGTTAGATCGGCGCCATCATTGTGAGGTCGGTGCCATTTTGGTGAGGTCGGCGCTATTTTCGTGTAGTCAGCGCTATCTTCATGAGTTCGGCGCCATCTTCGTGACGTCGGCCCCATCTTCGTGAGGTCGGCGCCATTTTGCTGAGGTCAGTGACATTTCGGTGAGGTCAGCGCCATCTTCCTGAGGTTGGCGCCATCTTCCTGAGGTCGGCGCCATTTTGGTGAGGTCAGCGCCATTTTGGTGAGGTCAGCGCAATCTTCATGAGGTCAGCGCCATTTTGATGAGGTCAGCGCCATTTTGGTGAGGTCAGCGCAATCTTCATGAGGTCAGCGCCATTTTGGTGAGGTCCGTGCCATCTTCGTGATGTCGGCGCTATTTTCATGAGGTCGGCGCCATTTTGGTGAGATCGGCGCCATCTTCGTGAGGTCGGTGCCATCTTCGTGAGGTCGGTGCCATCTTCGTGA
Source organism: Indicator indicator (assembly GCF_027791375.1). Lineage (NCBI taxonomy): Eukaryota > Metazoa > Chordata > Aves > Piciformes > Indicatoridae > Indicator > Indicator indicator. Next base: position 17,847,780 of record NC_072032.1, on the reverse strand, counting down.
GGTCGGCGCCATCTTCGTGAGGTCGGCGCCATTTTGGTGAGGTCAGCGCAATCTTCATGAGGTCGGCGCCATTTTGATGAGTTCAGCGCCATTTTGGTGAGGTCAGCGCAATCTTCATGAGGTCGGCGCCATTTTGATGAGGTCAGCGCCATTTTGGTGAGGTCAGCGCAATCTTCATGAGGTCAGCGCCATTTTGGTGAGGTCCGTGCCATTTTCGTGATGTCGGCGCTATTTTCATGAGGTCGGCGCCATTTTGGTGAGATCGGCGCCATCTTCGTGAGGTCGGTGCCATCTTCATGAGGTTGGCGCCATATTCGTGAGGTCGGCGCCATCTTCGTCACGTCGGCGCCATCATTGTGAGGTCGGTGCCATTTTGGTGAGGTCGGCGCCATTTTGGTGAGGTCGGCGCCATCTTCGTGTAGTCAGCGCTATCTTCATGAGTTCGGCGCCATCTTCGTGATGTCGGCCCCATCTTCGTGAGGTCGGAGCCATTTTGCTGAGGTCAGTGACATTTCGGTGAGGTCAGCGCCATCTTCCTGAGGTCGGTGCCATCTTCGTGAGGTTGGCACTATTTTCGTGAGGTCGGCGCCATTTTGGTGAGGTCAGCGCCATTTTGGTGAGGTCAGCGCTATTTTCATGAGGTCGGCGTCATTTTGGTGAGTTCAGCGCCATCTCTGTGAGGTCGGCGCCATCTTCGTGAGGTCGGCACCATCTTCGTGAGGTCGGCGCAAATTTGTTGAGGTCGGCGCCATCTTCGTGAGATCAGAGCCATCCTCCTGAGATTGGAGCCATCTTCGTGAGGTCGGCGCCACCTTCGTGAGGTCGGCACTATCTTTGTGAGGTCGGCGCTATTTTCGTGAGGCCGGCGCCATTTTTGTGAGGTCGGCACCATCTTCGTGAGGTCAGCGCCATCTTTGTGAGCTCGGCGCCATCTTCGTGAGCTCGGCGCCAACTTCGTGAGGTTGGCGTCATTTTGGTGAGGTTGGCGCCATTTTGGTGAGGTTGGCACCATCTTCGTGAGGTCGGCGCCATCTTCGTGAGGTCGACACTATTTTCGTGAGGTCGGCGACATCTTAATGAGGTCGGTGCCATTTTGGTGAGTTCGGCGCCATTTTGTTGAGGTAAGCGCCATCTTCGTGAGATCGGCGCCATCTTCATGAGGTCGGCGCCATCTTCGTGAGTTCGGCGGCATCTTCTGAGGTCGGCTCCATTTTGATGAGGTCGGCAGCATCTTTGTGATGTCGGCGCTATTTTCGTGAAGTCGGAGCCATCTTCGTGAGGTCGGCGCCATTTTGGTGACGTCGGCCCCATCTTCGTGAGGTCGGCGCCATCTTCGTGACGTCGGCCCCATCTTCGTGAGGTCGGCGCCATTTTGCTGAGGTCAGTGACATTTCGGTGAGGTCAGCGCCATCTTCCTGAGGTCGGTGCCATCTTCGTGAGGTTGGCGCTATTTTCGTGAGGTCGGCGCCATTTTGGTGTGGTCGGTGCCATTTTGGTGAGGTCCGCGCCATCTTCGTGATGTCTGCGCCACCTTCGTAATGTCGGCGCTATTTTCATGAGGTCGGCGCCATTTTGGTGAGATCGGCGCCATCTTCGTGAGGTCGGTGCCATCTTCATGAGGTCGGCGCCATATTTGTGAGGTCAGCGCCATCTTCGTCACGTCGGCACCATCATTGTGAGGTCGGTGCCATTTTGGTGAGGTCGGCGCCATTTTGGTGAGGTTGGCGCCATCTTCGTGTAGTCAGCGCTATCTTCATGAGTTCGGCGCCATCTTCGTGACGTCGGCCCCATCTTCGTGAGGTCGGAGCCATTTTACTGAGGTCAGTGACATTTCGGTGAGGTCAGCGCCATCTTCCTGAGGTTGGTGCCATCTTCGTGAGGTTGGTGCTATTTTCGTGAGGTCGGCGCCATTTTGGTGAGGTCAGCGCCATTTTGGTGAGGTCAGCGCTATTTTCATGAGGTCGGCGTCATTTTGGTGAGGTCAGCGCCATCTCTGTGAGGTCGGCACCATCTTCGTGAGGTCGGCGCAAATTTGTTGACGTCGGCGCCATCTTCGTGAGATCAGAACCATCCTCGTGAAATTGGAGCCATCTTCGTGAGGTCGGCGCCATTTTGATGAGGTCGATACCATTTTGGTGAGGTCGGTGCCATCTTCGTGAGGTCGGCACCATTTTTTTGAGGTCCGCGCCATCTTCGTGAGGTCGGCGATATTTTCGTGAGTTCGGCGCCATCTTCGTGAGGTCGGTGCCATCTTTGTGAGTTCGGCGCCATCTTAGTGAGTTTGGCGCTATTTTCGTGAGGTCGGTGCCATTTTGGTGAGGTTGGCGCCATCTTCGTGAGCTCGGCGCCATTTTGTTGACGTCGGCGCCATCTTCGTGAGGTCGGCACCATCTTCATGAGGTCAGCACCATCTCCATGAGGTTGGCGCTATTTTTGTGAGGTCGGAGCCGTTTTGGTGAGGTCGGCGACATTTTGGTGAGGTCGACGCCATCTTCGTGAGGTTGGCACCGTTTTAGTGAGGTCAGCGCCATCTTCGTGTAGTCAGCGCCATCTTCATGAGTTCGGCGCCATCTTCATGAGGTCGGCGCCATCTTCGTGAGGTTGGCGCCATTTTGGTGAGGTCGGCGCCATCTTCATGAGGTCGGCACCATTTTGGTGAGGTCGGCACCATTTAGGTGACGTCGGCGCCACCTTCGTGAGGTCGGCGCCACCTTCGTGAGGTCGGCACCATTTTCATGAGGTCGGCGCCACCTTCGTGATGTCGGCGCCATCTTCGTGAGGTCGGCGCCATCTTCCTGAGTTCGGCGCCATCTTCGTGAGGTCGGCGATATTTCTGTGAGTTCGGCGCCATCTTCGTGAGGTCGGTGCCATCTTTGTGAGTTCGGCGACATCTTAGTGAGTATGGCGCTATTTTCGTGAGGTCGGTGCCATTTTGGTGAGGTCGGCGCCATCTTCGTGAGCTCGGCGCCATTTTGATGACGTCGGCGCCATCTTCGTGAGGTCACCGCCATCTTCGTGAGGTCGGCGCCATTTTGGTGAGGTCGGCGCCATCTTCATGAGCTCGGCACCATTTTGGAGAGGTCGGTGCCATTTTGGTGAGGTCGGCGCCATTTTGGTGAGGTCAGCGCCATCTTCGTTAGATCGGCGCCATCATTGTGAGGTCGGTGCCATTTTGGTGAGGTCGGTGCTATTTTCGTGTAGTCAGCGCTATCTTCATGAGTTCGGCGCCATCTTCGTGACGTCGGCCCCATCTTCGTGAGGTCGGCGCCATTTTGCTGAGGTCAGTGACATTTCGGTGAGGTCAGCGCCATCTTCCTGAGGTCGGCGCCATTTTGGTGATGTCGGCGCCATCTTTGTGAGGTCAGCGCCATCTTCATGAGGTCGGCGCCATTTTGATGAGGTCGGCGCCATTTTGGCGAGGTCGGCGCAATCTTCATGAGGTCGGCGCCATTTTGGTGAGGTCCGTGCCATCTTCGTGATGTCTGCGCCACCTTCGTAATGTCGGCGCTATTTTCATGAGGTCGGCACCATTTTGGTGAGATCGGCGCCATCTTCGTGAGGTCGGTGCCATCTTCATGAGGTCGGCGCCATTTTGGTGAGGTCCGCGCCATCTTCGTGATGTCTGCGCCACCTTCGTAATGTCGGCGCCATCTTCATGAGGTCGGCGCCATTTTGGTGAGATCGGCGCCATCTTCGTGAGGTCGGTGCCATCTTCATGAGGTCGGCGCCATATTCGTGAGGTCGGCGCCATCTTCGTCACGTCGGCGCCATCATTGTGAGGTCGGTGCCATTTTGGTGAGGTCGGCGCCATTTTGGTGAGGTCAGCGCCATCTCTGTGAGGTCGGCTCCATCTTCGTGAGGTCGGCACCGTCTTCGTGAGGTTGGCGCAAATTTGTTGAGGTCGGCGCCATCTTCGTGAGATCAGAGCCATCCTCGTGAGATTGGAGCCATCTTCGTGAGGTCGGCGCCATTTTGATGAGGTCGATACCATTTTGGTGAGGTTGGTGCCATCTTCGTGAGGTCGGCGCCACCTTCGTGAGGTCGGCACTATCTTTGTGAGGTCGGCGCTATTTTCGTGAGGCCGGCGCCATTTTGGTGAGGTCGGTGCCAGTTTGGTGAGGTCGGCGGTATATTCATGAGGTCGGCACAATCTTCGTGAGGTCGGCGCAATCTTCGTGAGGTCGGCGCCATCTTCATGAGGTCGGCGCTATTGTCGTGAGGTCGGCGCCGTCTTTGTGAGGTTGGCACCATCTTCGTGAGGTCGGCGCCATTTTGGTGAGGTCAGCACCATTTTGGTTTGGTCAGCTTCATCTTCGTGAGGTCGGCGCCATCTTCATGACGTCGGCTCCATTTTGATGCGGTCGGTGCCGTCGTTGTGCGGACCACACAGTCCTTCAGGGGCCTGCGCCGTCCTTCTGCGGTGACGCCGTCTTCGTGAGGTCGGCGCCATCTTCGTGAGGTCGGCGCTATTTTCATGACGTCGGCACTATTATGGTGAGGTCAGCGCCATTTTTGGTGAGGTCGGCGCCGACTTCGTGAGGTCCGCGCCATCTTAGTGAGGTCAGCACTATTGTCTTGAGGTCGGCGCAATTTTGGTGAGGTCGGCGCCATTTTGCTGAGGTTGGCGCCATTTTGCTGAGGTGGGCGCCATCTTCATGAGGCCTGTGCCATCTTCGTGAGGTTAGCGCCATATTCGTGAGGTCGGCACCATCTTCGTGAGGTCGGCACCATTTTGATGACCTCTGTGCCATCTTCGTGACGTCGGTGCCATCTTCGTGAGTTCAGCGCCATCTTCGTGGGGTCGGCGATATTTTCGTGAGGTCGGCGCTATTTTACTGAGTTCGGCGCCATTTTTGTGAGGTCGGTGCCATCTTCATGAAGTCAGCGCCATCTTTGTGAGGTCGGCACTATTTTCGTGAGGTCGGCCCCATCTTCTTGAGGTCGGCGCTATTTTCGTGAGGTCGGTGCCATTTTTGTGAGGTCGGACCATATTCATGAGATCGGCGGTATCTTCGTGAGCTTGGCGCCATTTTGGTGAGCTCGGCGCCATTTTGGTGAGCTCGGCGCCATTTTGGTGAGCTCTGCGCCATCCTCGTGATGTCGGTACCATCTTCGTGAGGTCAGCTCCATCTCCTTGAGGTCGGCGCTATTTTCGTGTGGTCGGCGCCATCTTCGTGAGGTCGGCACTATTTTGGTGAGGTCGGCGCCATTTTGGTAAGGTCGGCGGCATTTTGGTGAGGTCGGCGCCATCTTCGTGAGATCGGCGCCATCTTCGTGATGTCGGCGCCATCTTCGTGAGGTCGGCGTTATGTTCGTGATGTCCGCTTCATTTTGGTGAGGTCGGCGCCATCTTCGTGAGTTCGAAGCCATATTCTTGAGATCGGTGCTATTCTCGTGAGGTCGGCACCATTTTGTTGATGTCGGCGCCATCTTCGTGAGGTCGGCGCCATCTTCGTGAGGTCGGCGTGTTTTTGGTGAGGTCGGCGCCATCTTCGTGAGGTCGCTGCTATTTTCATGAGATCGGCTCCATTTTGGTGAGGTCGACCTCATTTTGGTAAGATCGGCGCCATCTTCGTGAGTTCGGCACTATTTTCTTGAGGTCAGCGCCATCTTCGTGAGGTCGACGACATCTTCGTGAGGTCAGCGCCATCTTCGTGAGGTTGCCACTATTTTCATGATGTCGGCGTCAATTTGGTGTGGTCGGCGCCATTTTGGTGAGGTCGGCGCCATTTTGCTGAGATCGCCGCCATCTTCGTGAGGTCGGCACCATCTTTGTGAGGTCGGCGCTATTTTCGTGAGGTCGCACCATTTTGGTGAGGTCGACGCCATTTTGGTGTGGTCAGCGCCATTTTCGTGACGTCGGCGCCATCTTCGTCAGGCAGGAGCCATCTTCGTGAGGTTGGCGCCATCTTCTTTAGGTCGGCGCCATCTTCCTGAGGTCGGCGCTATTTTCGTGAGATCGGCGCCATCTTCGTGAGGTCGGCACCATCTTCGTGAGGTCACCACTACTTTCATGAGGTCCCCGACATTTTGGTGTGGTCGGTGCCATTTTGGTGAGGTCGGCGCTATTTTACTGAGATCACCGCCATCTTCGCGAGGTCAGCGCCATCTTCGTGTGGTCGACGCCATTTTCCTGTGGTCAGCGCCATCTTCGTGAGCTGGGCGCTATTTTGGGGAGGTCGGCGTCATTTTGGTGAGGTGGCGCCCTATTCGTGAGGTCAACGCTATTTTCGTGAGGTCGGCGCCATTTTGGTGAGGTCGGCGCCATTTTGGTGAGGTCGGCGCCATCCTCGTGCGGTAGGCGCCATCTTCGTGAGGTTGGCGCTATTTTGGTGAGGTCAGCGCCATCTTCGTGAGGTCGGCACCATCTTCGTGAGGTCGCCACTATTTTCAGGTCGCCGCCATTTTGGTGTGGTCGGTGCAATTTTGGTCAGCTCAGCGCCATTTTCCTGAGATCACCGCCATCTTCGCGAGGTCTGCGCCATCTTCGTGAGGTTGGCGGTATTTTCGTGAGGTCAGCACCATTTTGGTGACGTCGGCGCCATTTTGGTGAGGTCGTGCCATTTTGGTGAGGTCAGTGTCATCTTCGTGAGGTCGGCGCCATCTTCGTGAGGTCGGCGGTATTTTCGTGAGTTCGGCGCCATCTTCATGAGGTCGCCACAATCTTACTGACATCGGCGCTATTTTCCTGAGGTCAGCACCACTTTGGTGAGGTCTGCGCCATTTTGATGAGGTCGGCACCATTTTGGTGCTGTTGGCGCCATCCTGGTAGGGTCGGCGCCATTTTGGTGTGCTTGGCACCATTTTATTGCGGTCGGCACCATCCTGGTGAGGTCTGCACCATCCTCATAATGTCTCGCCATTTTGATGCAGTCGGCACCATTTTAGTAAGGTTGGTGCCATTTTGTTGCGGTCGACACATTTTGGTGAGGTCTGCGCCATTTTGATGAGGTCTGGGCCATTTTGGTGAGGCTGGAGCCATCTTGGTGAGGGCTGGCACCATATTTTTATGGCCGGCGCCATTTTGGTGAGGCCGGCGCCACTGTGCTGAGGCCAGTGCCATTTTGGTGAGGCTGGTGCCATCTTGGTGAGGGCCGGCGCCATCTTGGTGAGGGCCGGTGCCATCCTGGTAAGACCGGCACCATCTTGGTGAGGCTGGCGCCATCTTGGTGAGGCCGGCGCCATTTTGATGAGACTTACTCGCTGCCGTCCTGCACCGCCGGAGGCTCCGCACGGTCCCGAGACCGGGAGCTGGCACAGAAGAACCCCAGAGAAGAGCAGAGGCTGGCACTGACCTGGCGCAGACCAGAGGAGCCAGGTGTTGTCGAACGCAAGGGAGACGGGCAGAAATCAATCTGATTTACTGGTGAAACGCGAGGGAAGATGAGCGGCAATCAATGTGATTGATAAGCAAGCTTCAACTTTATTGTTCAAATACACAGCTTATATAAGATCTCAGCAAAAATATGCACAGATGTCATTATTCTATTGGTACAGCTAAGGTGAATATGCACAAGTGTCATAAGATAATTGGTTTCAGGTTAAGAACTACATTATAATATCCAGCCTACTTGCAGTTAGGTCTACGTGCTATTTCACAGACTTCTTTCTAACTAGTTCTTTGTTTTGTAACCTTGCAAGACAGCTGCAAGCATAGTGACCTTGCAGCTTCAGCATATCTACTAACTGTGAGCAGTAAACAACAAGATGGAGTGCGGCCTACACATTTTGCTAAATTAATTGTTCAATAGACTCGTATCCCTGTGATTTGATTTAAGCCATTCTCCAACAATTCCCCCTTTTTTCTGTTGAACAATAAGGATTCTCTTAAGAGAACGATTGATTACGCCTAATAAACATTACAATATACAGGATAACAAAAGCAATAAAAAAAAAAAAACCAAACAAAACAGCAAAAGCATAAATGATAGTTTTAGCAAGACTATGAAGCCAGCCAGAAATGGTAAAATGACCGAGACTGCAAAGTCCTCCTCTGATTCATGAGGGCAGAGCTGGCCAGGCTCTATCCCCACAAATAAGGAAAACACCTGCAGGCAGACGACGACGATGGGGATGCCTCTTCACTTCTATGAATTCAGTTTGATTGCACCATGCAGTATAATTTCTGTACCTCTTCCCTGCTGGAGTAACATCCTGAATATCTGTGGCCTTGTCTGATGTAGAATTAAACACAACACAGTAACGCATTCTTACCAATCCTAACATACTTATCTCTTGAGGCTAGTCAGATTTGTCTTTTCAAATCCTTTACACCCAAAACTATGAAAGCGATTAAGTGTGCCAGGAAGCACATATAGAATGATCTTTTCAAGTTCAGTGGTTCAATTTTTTCAGTGATGTCTTTTTACCCATTCACTGATATGCCCACCAGACAGGTGCTGAAGGGATTGGCAGGCATTGATACGGAGAGGCAAAGCATGTCTCGTTCTGTGGCCTTGGCAAGCGTGACCCACACATCCCGCTGTGGCCACCTCAGGATCTGCAAGGCTGCTGCTGCTGTCAGCATCCAAAGGATGATAAAAGCACTGGGACCCAATATGGTCCAAAACCTGTTGAGACACAAGCGTATCCTCCACCCGAGGTTATTAATGCACTGATGGTAGTCAAAGAATTAAAATGACGTGTCATTGGGGTTTCCTGGGAATCATTAGGAAGCTGCAAAAAAATTTAAATTTTACAAAAAATTTAAATTTTAACAAGAGGCCCCTGCCATGCCATTCCCCCTCTTTAGTTTTTGCAAAAGTCACTTCAGTGTACTGTGTGAGGGAATAAACTTTCCAGTTGTGGGGTTCCGCCCAATATCATTCATTATCATCAGTATCTTCATTCCAAAATAATTGCCATACACCCAAAATTGCTCTCCTAAAGGACTAACTATAGTCCAACTACCCAACTCCGCAGGAAGACTATGCCAGTCAGGTATGATCCCATTAGAACTATGAAACCCATTTCCAAACACAAAACATGTTTGAGTCCAGTTCCGTGATGCATTTCCAACACTTGCTGAGCCCAAAAGTTGCAACTCTTGGGGATCCCAGGGTAAGGTAACATTCAAACCTTTGATAAGACCTGCGGCACAAACTGAAGTACTACTTGCCTCTAAACAATCGTCATACGTACTATAATTCCAAAACACTTGATCGTCAAAATGAGCAATTGCAAAAACAAATCAGTTCCTCTAGATAGGCAGGCTGGGCTAATTGTCTATTCCTGGGTAACCACTGTTTAACTATAACATTCTGGTGAGATCCCATCCTTTGAGTCTGGTGTTCTGCCATGCTCGCATCAGGAAAACCTGTAGGTGGGAAAGGATGAATCCCTTCCTAGCCCTGAATTTTCCCTAGGGTAAACCTCTGTATCAAAAAGGGAAAGATTTTTTTTTTTTTGGTCACTCTTCATATTCTTATAACCTTATCTTAAAACCTTTATAAACACAAAAACTAAAACAACACTCTATAACGTCCCTAAAATAAAGTCTTAATAAACTGTTAATAGCTAAAAGGACCTAAAGACTTAAAGAACTATGTAAAAATTAAATCATCAAAGTAATGTGCAAGAAAACAACAAAAAAGATGTTATATTATATAAAGCACGCTTTTCAAAATGAAAGCTTATTTACCATATGTATATAGAGCTCTTCTTGAAATTGCCAGCATACTCAAAAAAAGAGGTTCGAACCAGAAAAAAGGAAGGAAAAACCTTAATCTATAAACTTATAAAACCAGTACCACTTACACGGTGTATATGCTTAATGATTAGGAAAAATACTTTAACACAAAAACTAAAAGCTTGTAAGCAAAAGTCATTTTCTATAACACTCAATATACCTAATTACAAGTGCCAAATTTGGTTTTGGGTAGTCAATAATCATCATGCTTATTGTAAAAAATGCAACAATTACAAACACTAAAATAATAAATTCCCAAATGCCTTAAAATCAGAAATAATGATAAAACCAATATATAGATATCAGTTGCATTCATGAAATGGTAAAATACCTTTCTTAACAAAACTTAACACTGTTACTTTAAAATTAGAACTCAAGTTTCTGCAGACCAACAGCTGCAAAACAAGGGAGTGAGATAAGGAGGGAGAAGGACGGGGTGGGGGGGGGGGGGGGGAGTGGGGGAGAGAGAGAGGAGGGTGGCAAACAGCAGTAGGGAAGACACTTTTTTCCTTTTCTTTTTTTCTTCGTTGTTCACATGCTGTTGTCTTCAGAAATGTGCAGATTTTCAAGCTTTGAAGTGAAGGTTCTGACTGCATGAGCACTACCTTCAGCTCCAAAGTTGCCTTTTCACTAATTTCTTGATGAAAAAAACCTGTGGCATTTCTTTAAAGAATCAAGGGCTGTAAATGCTACTGCTGATATACGAGAGCGATGGGAGCCGCAGCTGCCGCCTCCTCCACGGGACAAGCCAGAGCCAGCGCGGGGGTCGCTGCTTGGCTCCCTGCTGTGGCTGGCACCTCCGCTCTGAGACTCGTGATGACCCAGCCAGGGGCCATCTCCTCCCGCTGCCCCATACTGCTGTCCATGCTGTAACTGTCGGGATTTTTTCTTGCACCCACTCCAGCATTACTTTAAGATCATGGCCAGGAATAACTTTCCCATGCTTTTTAAGGAGTGCATTCACCACTTCTGATTCCCCATTTCAGTTTCCCACAGCTCACCTCACTTCCTGGAGGGATGAATTCCATGCTGCAAGCCCTCAGAGGTCCATTGTGCTCCATACGCACCCAAAGAAATAGGTACCAAATATGTTTTAAAAGGTTCCACAGCAGACTGCAGACTTAAACAGAAATCCAAATTACTCGTTTGGTTAGCCCACGGGATCCACATATTAGTCCTTGGATCTATCGATGTAATTGTCAAACCCATCAGGGGCATCATCAAAAGCAAAGGAATCTTCATTGTCTTGTGTCACTTGAGTAGGGAGATGCACCGATTGAGTCCACTTGCTTGTAAACCACAAAGGACCAAACTGTATCAAATGTTCAGGGTGCTTCTTTAAGTTCACATCCTCTGTTTTTCATTTCTCAATGAAAATTCTAAGTTTTTTGTTTCTAAAGTTTCTCAAGGAAACTGCTGAGTAAACTAAGGGCTACTTTGCTCTCGAAAACCTATCTGGCCAGATACATTACCTATATATCAATTCCTTAAGCAGCCTAAGACCTGCGGATATCTTTACCTTAGTGCAGCCTTGAACCTGAGAGCCGGCAGCGCTTGCCCGTATGGCGAGCCTTTCCTGAAGGTCTGGCCCAGGCATGGTACGAACTCCCTTTGCCAGCGATGAGTCACACTTCTGTCCGTTGACCGCTGCTAATCGACACCTCCTTCCCGGGACTCACAGTATTACCGGAACAGTCTGAAGGTCTCCGAGGGTACCTGTTCGGGCAACATTTGGTGTCAAAGTCGAGGGAGACGGGCAGAAACCAATCTGATTTACTGGTGAAACGCGAGGGAAGATGAGCGGCAATCAATGTGATTGATAAGCAAGCTTCAACTTTATTGCTCAAATACACAGCTTATATAAGATCTCAGCAAAAATAGGCAGAGAGATGGCTGTAACTGGTGACAGGAAAGAGCTAGGCCAGAATTGCAAGCTCCATTTAGTCTCCCTCCTCAAAATACACCAAATGGTAGAAGAAATTTGGTGCTAGGAGGTTGCTTTCATGTGTTAGCCCCTAATGCTTTTCTTTGAGCGGCTTGTAAAGCAGCACTTTTCCACCTGCATAGACATGGCTGTAACTGGTGACAGGAAAGAGCTAGGCCAGAATTGCAAGCTCCATTTAGTCTCTCTCCTCAAAAGAGAGCAAATGGAAAAAGAAATTTGGTGCTAGGAGGTTCCCTTCATGTGATAGGCCTCCAAATCTTTTCTTTGTCTCTGAGCGGCTTGTAAAGCTCCTTTTTTCCACATGCTTAGACATGGCTGTAACTGGTGACAGAAAAGAGCTAGCCCAGAACTGCAAGCTCCATTTAGACTCTCTCCTCAAAATAGACCAAATGGAAAAATAAATTTGGTGCTAGGATGCTGCCTTCATGTGATAGGCCCTAATGATTTTCTTTGTCTTATGTGCAGCTTGTAAAGCAACATTTTTCCACATGCTTAGACATGGCTCTAACTGGTGACAGGAAAGAGCTAGTCAAGAATTGCAAGCTCCATTTAGCCTCTCTTCTCAAAATAGACCAAATGGAAAAAGAAATTTGATGCTAGTAGCTTCTCTTCAGGTGTTAGCCCCCAATGCTTTTCTTTGTCTCTGTGCAGCTTGTAAAGCAACTTTTTTCCACATGCTTAGAGATGGCTGTAACTGGTGACAGGAAAGAGCTAGTCAAGAATTGCAAGCTCCATTTAGTCCCTCTCCTAAAAAGAGACCAAATGGAAAAAGAAATTTGGTGCTAGGAGGTTCCCTTCACATGTTAGCCCCCAATGCTTTTATTTGTCTCTGTGCGGCTTGTAAAGCAGCTTTTTTCCACATGCTTATACATGGCTGTAACTGGTGACAGGAAAGAGCTAGCCCAGAATTGCAACCTCTATTTAGTCTCTCTCCTCAAAAGAGCTAAAACCCCAAATCCATAAGAGTTAAAACCCCAAACCCGTAACACCTAACCCCTAACCCTAACCCCTAACCCCAACGCTAACCCCTAACCCATAACACCTAAACCCTAACCCTAACCCCAACCCTAACCCTAACCCTTATCCCTTACCCTAACCCTAACCCTAACCCTAACCCGAACCAGAACCCTAACCCTAACCCTAACCCTAAACCCTAACACTAACCCTAACCCTAACCCTAAACCCGAACCCTAAACTGGAACCCTAACCCTAAACCCTAACCCGAACCGTAACGCTAACCCTAACCCTAACCCGATCCCGAACCCTAACCCTAACCCTAACCCGAACCCGAACCCTAACCCTAACCCTAACCCGAACCCTAACCCTAACACTAACCCTAACCCGAACCCTAACCCTAACCCGAACCCGAACCCGAACCCTAACCCTAACCCTAAGCCGAAACCTAACCCGAACCCTAACCCTAACCCCAACCCTAACCCTAACCCTAACCCTAACCCTAACCCGAACCCGAACCCTAACCCTAACCCCAACCCGAACCCGAACCCGAACCCTAACCCTAACCCAAACCCTAACCCTAACCCGAACCCTAACCCTAACCCTAACCCTAAGCCGAACCCTAACCCGAACCCTAACCCTAACCCTAACCCTAACCCTAACCCTAACCCTAACCCTAACCCTAACCCTAACCCGAACCCTAACCCTAACCCTAACCCTAAACCTAACCCTAACCCTAACCCGAACCCTAACCCTAACCCAAACCCTAACCCTAACCCAAACCCAAACCCAACAACTACACCAACTAACCCTATCCCTAAAAAAATCCAACTAAAAATTTCCCAGAATACCCTGCAGACACCCCCAGATGCCTCTATAGGCCTCCCAATTCCCCTTGATACCCCCAGACCCACCTTACATGCCAACAGTCCCCTTGAAGAGGGGCAGCAACACTGACCAGTTATAGGGCTTCTCTCACCCCTGTGTGTTGGGAGCGGCTCAGCTGGCCTCTATTCAGAGGTTTTACCATTCGGAATATTAAAAAAATTAAAATAGTGGATTTTCCTTTGTGTGTGTTGTGGGCTTTTTTATTTACAGATACACATTTTATATTTCTGTTTCAAAATCCCATGTGGCTCCACTTAGGATTTGCTTTTATATTCTAGAAGCTTTTCTACATAGTAGAGGAAATATGGTGGGGGTCAACCCAAAGCCTTTTTTCATACAAATTAATACCATCCTGTCATATCCAGATAAACCAGACAGCTTTGTCTCTGCTGGAACACTTCATGCTCATACTTAAAGTTTTCCAGGGGTTTTAATCCCCTCCAAGAATGTTCCAGGCATTTCAAACTTTCAGGGCTGTAAACAGCCTTTTGGGGAGGCTGCCCCCATCCCTCACTCACCTGCTCCTCTGCTGCATCCTCACCCACCCCCACATGGCATCACAGAATGAAAGACATAGACAGCACTAGGAGCACTGGGAGGGACAGGAAGAACACAGGGGCCGTACTGCGAGCACTGGGAGGGCCTGAGTGTCACTAGGTATTACTGGGAGCACTTGAGTGGGATTTTGCAATTACTGAGATCACTGTGATTCTGGGAGGGCACTGGGAGCACTGGGAGGGACTGGGAGGACACTAGAGCCATACTGGGAGCACTGGGACAGGGGGTCACTGGGTATTACTGAGAGCACTGGGAGGACACTAGGGTCTTAGTCAGAGCAATATTTGAGATACTGAGAGCACTGGGAGGACACTGGGACCATATTGGGAACACTAGGAGGGACTGTGAGGGCACGTAGTATTACTAGGAAAGACTGGTGGGTATTAAGGTCACACTGTGAGCACTGGGAGGCATTGGATGTTACTGGGAGCACTGATGGGTCTGGAAGGGCACTGGAAAGAGGATTTGGGCTTTAATGGGAGCACCGGGAGAACTGGGAGGTCAATGGGTGTTACTGAGAGCCCTGGAAAGGGATTTTGGAATTACTTGTAGCACTGGGAGAGACTGGTAGGCATTGGGGTCACACTGTGAGCACTGGGAGGCATTGGGTGTTACTGGGAGCACTGGAAGAAATTGAGAGGATATTGGGTATTACTGGGAGGACTGGTGGGTCTGGGAAGGCACTGGAAAGGGGGTCTAGGCTTTAATGGGAGCACTAGGACCAACTGGGAGGCCACTGGGTGTTACTGGGAGCCCTGAAAAAGGATTTTAGAATTACTGGGAGCCCTAGAAGAGACAGGGGGGTGGGGAGGGGGATATTTTGGTGACACTGTGAGCACTAGGAGGACACTGGGTACACACTGGGTATTACTGGGAGCAGTGGGAGACACTGGGCAGCACTTGGTGTTACTGGGAGCACCGGGAAGAGAGTTTGTTAGAGTCTACACTTGACAGAAACTTCAGCTACTAGGGAAAAGCTTTAGCTGAACAATTTCCTTTTCAGCCTTTCCTTTCTGACTGACAGAGGTCAAACCCTACCTGGAGCCCACACAAGCCGAGCCCACACAAGGGAGGCTGCAGGGCAGAGCTGCACTATCAGTGGCATCCACATTGAGGGAGGGCACTGAGAGCACTAGGAAGGGAATTTGTAGTTACTGGGAGCACTGGGAGGGACAGGAAGAACAGAGGGGCCATACTGGGAGCACTAGGAGGGCTTGGAGTCACTGGGTATTACTGGGAGCACTTGAATGGGGTTTTGCAGGTCCTGGGAGCACTGTGCTTCTTAGGAGGGCAGTGGGAACACTGTGAGGAACTGGGAGGATGCTAGGGCCATACTGGGAGCACTGGGAGAGGAGGTCACTGGGTATTACTGTCAGCACTGAAACCTTTTGGGGCAGTGAGACTGTGAAGACAGTGGGGCCACACTGGGAGAGGCTAGGATGACACAGGAATCCTGGAAGAACTGGGAAAAGAATCTGGATGTTCCTTAGAGCACTGGCAAGGACTGGGAGGACACTGGGACCATATTGGGAGCACTAGGAGGGCCTGGGAGGACACAGAGTGGTACTAGGAGTGCTTGGGGGAGATTTTGGAGTTACTGGGAGCGTTGGTGGGTCTGGAAGGGCACCGAGAAAGGGATCTGGGTTTCACTGGGAGCACCAGCTGGATTGGGGAGGTCACTTGGTGTTACTGGGAGCCTTGGAAAGGGATTTTGCTATTACTGGGAACACTGGGAGAGACTGGGGGGCACTGGGGTCACACTGTGAGCGCTGGGGGGCTTAGGAGAAAACTCAGTGGTACTGGGAGCAGAGCCCTCCAGACCCCTCTAGACCGCTGCTCACCAACACCAAAACCCACCCCACCCCTCACTGCTGCCGCTTGCCCGCTGGCCACCGCCTGCCTCTGCTTGCCCCCACCTGCCGCTACCGCTTCTCGCCACCCCAACCTCTGCCCCTCCCCTACCCCCTACCATGGATCCAGATGGCCCCGGCTCCGGGTGATTGAAGCCCAACAAACAGGAACCAGGACTTCCATCCCCTGTATAGATAACCTTTGACTTTCTGTGAAATATTGCCATCCCCTGTCATCTTTAGATAGATAACCTTTGTACAGTGTGGCAGTTTAGGCTGGGTGCCCCCTGCCACTGCTGCATGAGATACACCTCTGGTGTCCTGGGTGCCCGCCCAATAGGGGTGAACACAGGAAACGGCTTATTTCTACCCATAAATCCTGTGCCCTATAAAGCCATCTGCAGAGTCCTTCTCTTCCTCTTTCTTCCCTCTCTGCTCCCATGGGAGATGTCCTCTCTTATCGGGTAATGCCGGGGGAGTATCCTCAAGGCCTCTTAGGCCTGTCTAGGCCTAATGCCAGGAGAAGAATGGAGGGGCGGTCAGTCTCAGACCTGGCCAGCCTGAGACTTGCCTAGCAGTGGGAGGGGGAAGAAAGAGCCCTGGGGGTTTGGGTAGACCCTCAGGTGGGAGGAAGGGAGGATTGGGAAGCTTTTGGGAATTCTGTGAGGGGTTCTGTATGCTTTAGGATGTTCTTTTCCACTATGCTTTTTAGTTTGTAGTTCTCTGTAGCTTCACCAATTGCTTTTTCCATTTAAAATTTCCATCACTCTCCAATCCGTTTGTGTGAGTGTCATTCTTTTGTCCCTTTCGGGGCAAGAGAGGATCTGTCTGGCCTCAAACCAGCACATATAGACAGCAGGAAACAGGGTTGCCTGTGTAAACCTCAACATCCCTCTGTTATTTTCACATTGATATATTTCCGAATAAGATAAGAAGCATGGACTATATAAGTTTGTACTGAAATCACTTTCGATACACAGGTCTTTTGGAGAGATCCTACCTGTGTCCAGCGCTGTAATAAAGGCATAATACAAGAAACTTACTGAGTTTCATGGCCTTCTCTAGATCATTTTGGCGACCGCGGCAGGACACCTCTGTTTGGCTGCGGGACCTGTTGAGGAACAGGACCTCTCAGGGCGCCCCCGAGAGATTCTCGAGTAGAGCTCCTCTACTCACCAGATCACCGCAGGAACAGACAAGACTGCTGACGGAGAGAAGGTATGCTTTTATTAAAAGAGGAGGGGTTGTATCCGTAAGTCGCAGAGGGACGCCCTGCGCGGGAGAGGAGCATTTATTGCCACCCCTAGGGAAAAGAGCTCTTAGGTTGGACCAGGGGGTCCAAAGGGACTTAAAATATTGTTTATATTTTAAGTATACAGGTTGGAACCAGGGGGGTTCCTAAAGGGACTTAAAATATTGTTTATATTTTAAGTATACAGGTTGGAACCAGGGGGTTCCTAAAGGGACTTAAAATATTGTTTATATTTTAAGTGTACCAGTTGGAACCAGGGGGGTTCCTAAAGGACTTAAAGTATTATAAACACTGTTTATAATTTGAGTGTGTGGTTGAGTGTGTGTGACTGAGACGTAGAAAATCTACGAAGCGAGAGGGAGTCCCAATCTGCGGTTCCGTTTCTCCGCGAGGAGGACGGCCAGAGAGGGACAAAGCGAATGAGCGAATAGGAGTGTGGCCAATAATTGTATGTTTGGGACCGGTCATTTTGTCATAATTGTATTTGTTGTGTGTTGCAAAAAGCCAGTACTGTGCTGTATTGTGTAGAATGTGGGGGAGACAAAGTAGTGAGATCCCACACAGGATCTAAGGGCCATAAATAAAATCACGAGGGACATTCATCCGGTAGGAGCAAACCCATACACTCTCTTAACTCGATTGAGGACAGAGTTAGAATGGTTTACCGTCCTGGACTTAAAAGATGCTTTTTTCTGCCTACCTCTGGCCCCTGAAAGTCAGTCACTGTTTGCTTTTGAATGGGAGAATCCAGAAACTAACCGAAAATGCCAGCTGACCTGGACAGTGTTGCCCCAGGGATTTAAAAACAGCCCCACTATTTTTGGAAATCAACTGGCAAAAGAATTGGAGAAGTGGGATCAGCCAGAAGGAGACGGAGTCCTACTACAGTATGTAGATGACATCTTGATAGCAACTTGAACCACAGAAGAATGTGAAAAGTGGACTGTGAGTATGTTAAATTTTCTGGGACTTAATGGGTATCGAGTCTCCCCACAAAAGGCCCAAATAGTCCAGCAGCAAGTAACTTACTTGGGATACGAACTGACTGTGGGACGAGTACTGGGCCCTGAAAGGAAGGAAGCCATATGCTCCATTCCACTTCCCAACACCCGAGAAGAACTCCGAACCTTCTTGGGAATGACAGGCTGGTGTAGGTTGTGGATTCATAATTACGGCCTGTTTGTCAAACCTCTTTATGAATTATTGAGGAAGGCTGACAGGGCTCTGCAATGGAACGGAGAAGCTAAACAAGCCTTCCACACTTTAAAAAGGGAACTGATGAGGGCACCAGCACTAGGCCTACCTGATGTCACTAAGCCCTTTTTGTTATATTCCCATGAAAGTCAGGGAATAGCACTTGGGGTCCTCGCACAAACTTTAGGACCCCATCGAAGAGCAGTGCCATACCTCTCCAAACAACTGGATGAAGTAAGCAAAGGATGGCCAGGATGCCTGAGGGCTGTGGCTGCAGTCGCAGTCAACATTCAGGAATACCGCAAATTCACAATGGGACAGAAAATCACAGTCCTGGTATCACATGCTGTCTCTGCTGTGCTGGAAGCTAAAGGGGGACACTGGTTGTCTCCACAACGATTCCTTAAATACCAGGCTATATTAGTGGAGCAGGATGATGTGGAGATCAAAGTCACTAATGTTGTCAATCCAGCCTCTTTCCTCCAGGGAAGTAATGGAGAATCAGTAATCCATGATTGTTTGGAAACAATCGAGGCCACTTATTCCAGCAGACCTGACCTGAAGGAAGAACCCCTGGAGATGGCAGATCATAACTGGTATACTGATGGAAGCAGTTTTGTGATCCAGGGAGAAAGAAAGGCTGGGTATGCTGTAACTACAGAAGAAGAAGTGATTGAGGCAGAAGCACTACCAGGTAACACTTCTGCCCAAAAGGCGGAAATAATTGCTCTAACTAGAGCCTTAGAGCTCTCCCAAGGAAAAAGAGCAAACATATGGACAGACTCCAAGTATGCCTTTGGAGTAGTGCATGGCCATGGAGCCATCTGGAAAGAGAGAGGACTATTGTCAACCCAAGGAAAAGGCATTAAGCATGCAGAAGAAATACTGAGGTTATCGGAAGCAGTACAGAAGCCAAGCAAAGTAGCTATAATGCACTGCAGAGCACACCAAAAGGGAAACACTGGTCAAGAAAAGAGGTAACCGGATGGCAGGCAAAACAGCTAAAACAGTGGCCAGGGAGGGAAAAGAGGTGGCAGAATTTGTTTTGGTCCCGGATGGTAAACTGACAATTGAGCAAAAGGAACCAGAGCCTGTGTATAACACAGAAGATCAGAAATTAATTAAGGACCTTTTAGGCACTAGGGTAGAGAAAGGATGGGCTAGGACACCGGATGGGAAATTAGTCATACCTACTAACCTCCTTTGGGCATTTGTTCAGATGGAACATGGAAAAACTCACTGGGGAGCTGAAGCTCTGTATCGAAAGTTGGTTCAGGAGTGCACAGCACGAAAACTGTACACCACTGTGTGTGAGTGTGAGCTGAAATTCCCCCCCCACCGACAATAACCAGGCTAGCCCAGTCTGGAAGCAAATGAAAAGCTGTATTTACAAGCAGAGTCTAAAATCTACGATGAAATGCAATGAATATGTACAAATATACAACATTCACAACATTTACAAATATATACAATCAACAGAAAAGCACAACCGATCTCCCTTTGCTTCCCCCCAAAGGGGACCCTTCCCAAAGGGGCCTCCCTCTCCCAGGAGCTTCCCCCCCAGACCCCCCTTGGACAGAAAGCAGAGTTAGTTAGAGCAAAAAGTTGTTAACTTAGCTGCCAAGGTCAGTGTGTATTATCTTCAGCCAGAAGAGAAGAAGAAGAAAACAGCAGCCAGACAGCCCAGCAATTGCCCCGACTGCAGAACGCAGAATGTGCAGAGTGCCCCACTTTGTTTTGGGTAATAGTTCTTAAACATTTCTATCTATCCAATGGAAGTGTTTAGAACAATCAGTATTTTGCTTTCTTACATCCAATAGTGACTTATTTACACTCTTTCACTTTCTCTGTTTAGAACTTTGCAAGGAAAAATTAAAAAGACAGTTTCAAACCATCACAAACTGTAGAGCAGGTAACTCGACAATGTGAAGTATGTCTTAGGGCCAACCCCAAGGTGGTGAAAGAAGTCAAGCTGGGACAGATTAGTAGAGGAAATTATCCAGGACAACAGTGGCAAATTGATTTCACTGAACTTCCAAGAAAGGGGGGATATAGATATCTTTTGGTACTTACTGACACCTTCTCTGGTTGGCCAGAAGCATTTCCCTGTCGCACAAACAAAGCTCGGGAGGTTACCAAAATAATGTTACAAGAAATAATACCCCGGTTTGGGGTGCCTGCTACTATTTCCTCAGATAGAGGATCACATTTTGTGGCCAAGGTAGTACAACAAATAAGTAAAATCTTAGGAATTGATTGGCAACTCCACACTCCTTACAATCCACGCTCAAGTGGACAGGTGGAGAAAATGAACCATTTAATTAAGAATCAGATAATAAAAATTGGACAGGAGGCAAAACTCCCTTGGCCGCAAGCATTACCAATTGCCCTGCTGCGAATTCGAACTAAGCAAAGGACTAAGGAGAGGTTAAGTCCATTTGAAATTCTATTTGGAAGACCCTATGTGGTGGGAACAATGAATCCTTCTGAACCAGGGCAGTTCAGAGAAGAAATGTTGAATAGGTATGTTCAACAGATTTATAAGAATTTAAACATGATTAACAAACAAGTGATTGGAACCAATGTGAGGGGACTAGACAAACCAGTTCATGATGTAGAACCTGGAGATTATGTCTATGTTAGATCTCTTTCAGAAAATCCCCTGGAACCCAAGTGGACAGGACCATATCAAGTGTTGCTGATATCCTTCACAGCTATCAAAATCAGAGAGCAAGCTGCTTGGATACATCACACGCGAGTAAAGAAGGCAAAAGGCAGCCCTTGGAAAGCAGAAGAGCTGGGAGATTTGAAGTTGAGAATAACTCGTCAATAATGTTTACTTATCTGCTGTTACTTAAAATAGTAATAGTGGTAGCGTGGGATAATAATTTGTATGTACAAGTAATGAGAAATATAACTTTAGGGTTTAAGCTAGAGTCATGTTGGTTATGTACTACTCTCCCAACTGATCAATTAGAAGTGCCACTTTATGGAATACCTCATAAGAATTGGACATTTGAAGTTAAAGTAGGGAAAGATTTTTCAGATCTTACATGCCAATACGGAATGGGGAACGGAGAAAAGGGACCTAAATATGAACTTTTACCTTGGGATGAGAAACAAGAAATTAAAGCATATGCAAGATGTACTGACAGAAATATTACCAGATTCCCATTTGGGAATAGGCATTTTTTAAAAATCTTTGAGTTACCAAGTTGCATAAATACTACTAAAATAGGAAAATTTAGAGAACTCAAGAGGAGGCTAAAACAGTATTATGATTTTAAAAAGCAATCATATTTGAATCAGTGTAAGATGGCTCCAGGTTGGTGGTGGCTGTGTGGAGATGGATATGCACGAAAGAGCTTGCCAGAGAACTGGGAAGGACATTGTGTAGGGGGACAATTGATCCCACAGTATACAATACATAATGAAATAACTACAGGGATTGTAAGAAGTCCCTGGAGAAGGGTAAAAAGAGTACTGAACCCACTAATAGAGAGACCGACGGGATTCCATAGTTTTGTCAGATGGCTGATTCCTATGATAGGAGTGAGTGAATTAGAAAAGGCTATAGTGAATATCTCAGCCAGTATGGAGATTGCCCTTGCAGCAACTGAGGATGCCATTCGTGCAGAGCAGAAGGAAATAGAGAGTCTGCATAAAATTACAGGACAGTTTAAATACGCTCTGGATATTTTATTTGCCAAAGAAGGAGGACTATGCACAATAGTGAATGATAGTTGTTGCACATATGTAAATGAGGAAAAGAAGATAGAAATGGACTTGCATAAAATATGGGAACAAAGTAAGGTATTCCATGAAGTGAGCAGGGATGATATATCATACGGATTTTCAAACCTCTGGGAGAAGTTAACCTCGTGGATGCCCAACATTTTCTGGCTTAAACAATTATTAGTAGGAATTGTAATGATTATCATATTAATAGTATTAATAGTAGTCTTGATTAAGGTAATTATGTGTATTGGAAAGAGTGATGTGAAATCATATGAGAGGTATAAAAATGATAAACTTAGGCATGAGTTGGAAACTGGAAATTATTTTAAGAAAATATAGTATAGGAATATACTATTGGATGGTAGAAAGGGGGGAAATGATTGAAGAAAAGAAGGAAAAGCCCAACAAACAGGAACCAGGACTTCCATCCCCTGTATAGATAACCTTTGACATTCTGTGAAATATGGCCATCCCCTGTCATCTTTAGATAGATAACCTTTGTATAGACAGGAGGAAACAGGGTTGCCTGTGTAAACCTCAACATCCCTCTGTTATTTTCACATTGATATATTTCCGAATAAGATAAGAAACATGGACTATATAAGTTTGTACTGAAATCTCTTTTGATACACAGGTCTTTTGGAGAGATCCTACCTGTGTCCAGCGCTGTAATAAAGGCATAATACAAGACACTTACTGAGTTTCCTGTCCTCTAAATCACGGGAGCCTGCCGACAGCTCCAGGAACCCACCCAGAAGCAGGACCAGGGTGCAGTCCTGTAGCTACCACACAAGAACCCCAGAGAGCAGCAGAGGCTGGCACTGATGTGATGCACAGCATGGAGGGCAGAGGTCACCGGGATCCTGGTGGTCAGGACAGGCTGGCACGCGCCATGCTGCTGAAGGCAGAGCCGTCCAGATGAGGGTAGAGGTGACGTGATGGGGGCGCAGCAGACCTGGTGAGAGCTGGCGCCATCATGGTGAGGGCCGACGCCATCTTAGGGGCCCCAAACTCATTTTACATGTCCCCTGACCCCCTTTGTCACCCTTTAAACCCCTTTAGATGCCCCCAGCTCGCCTTCAGATGCTGGAGGAGACGTGGCTGGGGGATCCTGAGGCTGCAGGGACTCCGAAAACCAGAGTGAGACCTCCCCAAATCCAGGAGCACCCCAAAACCTGGAACCCCACAGAGACCCCTAACCCTGACACCCCACCACCTCCTCCTCCAGGACCCTGCAGACACCCTCCCCGCAAGCCTCCCAGGGTTCCTCCAGAGGCTCCCAGACACTTCTAGATATCCCCAAACCCTTCAGATGCCTCCAAATTCCCCTTTGATAGCCTCAGACCCACTTGATATAACAGCAGACCCCCTTAACAGACCCCCAGCACTCAGCAGTTCCGGGGCTTCTGCCCCTGTGCCCGGGTAGCAGCTCAGCTGGGCTCCCTTCAGAACTTTTCCCATTCAAATAAAAAAACCTGCACCACAAACACACACACGCCGCGCTGGGGAGGGCGGCAGCGCCACGCTGGGGAGGGTGGCCACCGCAGAAACGCTTCTGAATCTTGATTTTTACCCACTAAAAGGGAGACGTTCCCAAGCGAACACAGATCTTATTTGCAGAGTGCCCCTCGTAAATGCAGTTCTGCATGTCACCAGCACCATTTGCTCTGCATTACACATGATCTAATGCGATGTCTTTCTTAACAAGCCAAAGCTGGTACAAAGTCTGAGTGGCACAAAGCAGCCCCATTCAGTTCAAGCAGTGCTGCAGTTTCACCTTGGTTAAAGAGCTGCCACCTCCATTCATGGCTTAGCTTGACACGTGGTACCTGTATTCAGTCCTAGAATTTACGATACTGAACACAAGTTTCTCTTCTGGGAAATCATGGGAACTGGAGACTAAACATTCCATGGACAGCATTTCAGTGCAATCCACTGACACAGCACAGAGAAAGGACCCCAGAGCTTCAACCCAGTCAGTGACTTTTTATTTTTAAACAAACCCATCACTGCCATCCTGTCTGCACAAAAAGATGTTTTGATCCACAAACCAAAGCCCAGTAGAATGATTTTTGTTAGTTCTTAGTGCTCCTCTGTATTAGTCAAGAGTTCCAGTGGTCCTTCTGACCCTCAGGGTCTGGAGAACAGCAGCTGAGAGCCTGGGGTTGTTTATCTGGAGGAGCCTGAGGGGAGACCCCATTGCTCTCTCCAGCTCCCTGCAAGGAGGCTGGAGCCAGGGGCAGGTTGGTCTCTTCGCCCTTGTAACAAGGGAGAGGAGGAAAGTGGCTCAAGCTGCACGAGGGGAGGCTCAGGTTGAACATCAGAAAAATCTTCTTCCCTGAAAGGGTTCTCAAAGCCTGGCACAGACTGCCAAGGGAGGTGGTTGAATCCCCATCCCTGGAGGTGGTTCCAAGAGGCAGAGAGGTGGTGCTGAGGGAAACAGTTCAGCACCAGACCAGACAAGTTAAAAAATGGTTGGACAGGGTGGTCTTACAGCTCATGTCCAACAAAAAGAGTTCGATGACTGTAGGGCCTGAGAGCTAAGTGCCCCTGGCTTAGCATTTACCAGTTTTTCATGGTAAAATGAAGACTTGACAGAGGATTTTAAAATTTTGCTGAATAAAAGCCCCAGACATTGGCCTGGCTACCCTGAAGTATATAAATGAGCTCAGTAAATGGCAAAAGGTTGTTGGCTTTTCCTACCTGCTGCTACCAAGGCTCACCTCAGAATCTGTACCTTGCTGTTATCATGAGGTCATCCATGTTTTCAGTCAACTTTACTGATAAATTCACTGTACAGTACACAGTTCTAGCCATAAATTCTCCTCGAGCCATTCCCATTACAAAAATAAGAGCTCTGCAGTGAAAAACAGACACTACACACACAGTGAAGCTTCTGTAAAACCCTAAAGTAATCAGGTCAGGGGAATGAAGGGGAGACATATCTAATGTGAAGAATAAAAGCAGATAAAGTAAGTCTTTTTTTACAGAAATAAACACTAATCAAGCATTACTTTGTAATAAAGCAACCTTAAACACCTGCCACAGACTAACAACCCTTCTCTGCTGTACAGCTTGAGGCTGGATTTGAAAGGCAAAGTCAGCCATGAAACTGCAGTCAGCATTAAATTGCTGTAAATGCCTCTGAGATCAGTCTATGGCTGAACAGACACTTCTGAAGAGAGTAACTTCATCACCTGAACCCCACAGTTCTCCTAAGTTTGCAACAACAAAACGAAGAACACAGTGGTGCCCTTGAGGGGTCACCAGTTTGCAAGCTCCAGTAGAAATGCGAAACTCAAATTATAGAAGCACTGGCAAAGTTTTACAGAAGTATTGTGTGTGTGATGAGCTAAAATGTTCCCTAAAGAATTCCCCGCCTGTGTGTTTAGGAGGGTTACAAATGGTAAAGAACGTCCTCAAAAGATTCTTAAGCTTAGAAACAAGCCAGGATGCTCTAGCAAGACAAGTAGCTGTTTCTCCATTACCAAAACACAATGTCAAGCTTTGGAGAGTTTGATTTGTTCGAGTCTGTTCTCTCACCTGCATTGCTTGTCGCATGGACTAACTGAAAACTAGTATTTACTGTCTCTGCTAAATGCTCCTTTCCCACCACTTGTACTTTTTTTTCCCCTCTTAGAAGTGTTATGGCATCACCTAGGAGTAACAGAACAAAAATTCTTCTCTCCCTCAAAAGAGGTTGACAAGGAACACAAATTCACCCTTATACATGTCGTGAGTTCACCCCGACTCCAGGAAAGCTGTGCTGAGTCACAGCAAGTTGTGTTTTAAACTGACACAGTAGGAGCTGCATGGTGATTCTTTATTTTTGCATTAGAGCAAATGACAATCAACTTAGATCAAATAATGGCTTATTTCAGAATGGGAGTTCAGCTCATTTTGCCAGGCCAGTTAAACAGACAAAACACTCATCTGTTTGCAGAATGTTCTACAGTTTGCTCACTCTGAGCGAGCTGTACATGCGAAAAACATGTGAATGAGCTGGACAAGAGATTATACACATCAGTTCTAGGTACCTGCTCCCTTGACAAAGGGTGCCAAGAGAACAGGCTGCCACGAAGTCAGAGATCCAGACCCTGAACTACAGGTGGGTCACCTTGCCGCAACGCAACTAAGAGGCTTTGCTGCATCCTTCAAATAAAAGGAGGGGCAAGCCGAGCTCCCACCCCACTCAAGGAGTCCAAGGAGACTGCTCTGTTACTGCCCAGAGCCTCCAGAGTCTCTTTCCCAGGGTGCCTTTCCCGTGTCCTATTCTCCAGCCCGACACTGCTCCTCTTCTCGCTGTCTCTTGCCTCGCAGTTCCACAGCAGGCCTCCTCTTCCTTCTGTGCCAGATGCTGCCAAGGAAGGCGGACACAGTTAGGCCTCAGTAGTGCCAATTCCTCCCCACCCGAGGGAAAGAGGGATCCCTACAGCCTCGCAGGGAGCTCCCCAAGGGCACCACCTGGCCAGTTGCCCACCCGCAGACACCCCCAGCTTGGCAAAGTCTTCCAACTTCAGCGTGACTCACCCATGCGGCACACTTCCGGTGGGGACTGGAGACGGGCACACTGGGCAAATGGAGCTGGGCATGCAAAGCAGTGGTCAGAGAGGCTGCACAACCCTGCTTACAGGGGGCTGGAGCCCCAGCTGGCATTGCAAAACGCCCGAGATGCCAAGGGCACTGACCGGGCCCTGACTTACAGGGCAGCCCTGGTCCCAAAGGCCCACGGAGGCTCCTTCTCTCCACTTCAGGGGCATCTTGACTCACACCCCGCTAATGGGGTGGGCACCCCACACAGGCTGCCGGCTGAGCGCAAAGGCACTCAGACCCCGATCCCGCTTACAGGCGGGTCGACACCCAGGGAGTTGAGAGCTTGGCCCGGCCCCACAGCTACAGGAAGAAGACTCAGCAGCCAGGCATGGAGCTTCACGGCCAAAGGCCGGGGGTGTTGTGTCCCCAGCCCCGAAGACGGGGTGGGGGGAAAGTAAAAAACACTAAGCTAAGCCCCACACACTCCCTGGCCCCATGCCTCTGAAAGGCTGGGGCCAGACCTACCCCCCCGATTACAGGGGGCGTCCCTCCTTGAACCTCCCACCAGACACTGGCCACACACAGCCCTGCCTACAGGGCGGTGGCACTCGGCCCGGCACTCCCAAAAAACCCCATGGAGAGCCACAGGCTCTGGCCTGCGCCCGACTTACGGGCCGGCCCTCCTGGCTGCAGCACACCACCATCTCTTCAGGAGCCCAGGGACTGACCTCAAGCCTCTAAGGGCCAGGGAAGGTTTGTTCCTGTTAGCTGCCTAAAGCAGTCTCCCCAGCCCTGCTTACAGGGATCTTGGGCTGCTGCTGGGGACAGAGAGGGACAGAAAGGGACAGAGGGCTCCACAACTCTTCACACAGGCCCTGAGTACAGGGCTGTTAAACTGACAGGGTGCCAAGAGAACAGGCTGCCATGAAGGCAGAGACCCAGGCCCTGAACTACAGGTGGGTCACCTTGCCACAACACAACTAAGTGGCTTTGCTGTGTCCTTCAAATAAAAGGAGGGGCAAGCCGAGCTCCCACCCCACTCGAGGCCCCCAAGGAGACTGACATGTTTACTGCCCAGAGCTCCTCTTTCCCTCCTAGGAATCCTAAGCTAAGCTGCAGCATTTTCAAAGGGACCTAAAGGACAAGCAGACTCAGGCACACAGAGACAAGAGGGGCCACACACACAGCCCTTCCCAGGAGAGGGAGCAAGCTCTGGGCAGCCACTGGTGGGGCAGCCATCCTTACCCCGGAGCAGGAGAGCAGACTGTCAGACTTGGCCCCGCCAGGGATGGATGGAGGCAGAGGGGCCTTCACAGGTGGCCAAGGGGCAAATGTTGTGACACACCCCGAGTACAGGGGTTCACGCTGGCCAGGCCGCCAGCAGCCAAAAAACTGCCGGGGATGTTTAAAGGGCCCTCCCCTGCTTACAGGGGGGGCTGGTGTGATGGTTTGAAACTGTCTTTTTAATTTTTCCTTGCAAAGTTCAGAACAAAGTGAAAGAAGGTAAATAAGTCACTATTGGGTGTAAGAAAGCAAAATAACGATTGTTCTAAACACTTCCATTGGATAGATAGAAATGTTTAAGAACTATTACCCAAAACAAAGTAGGCACTCTGCACATTCTGCGTTCGGCAGTGGGGGCAGTTGCTGGGCTGTCTGGCTGCTGTTTCTTCTTCTCTTCTGGCTGAAGATAACACACTGACCTTGGCAGCTAAGTTAACAACTTTCTGCTTAACTAACTCTGCTTCTCTGTCCAGGGGGGTCTGGGGGGAAGCTCCTGGGAGAGAGGAGGCCCCTTTGGGAGGGTCCCCTTGGGGGGAAGCAAAGGGAGATCGGTTGTGCTTTTTCTGTTGATTGTATATATTTGTGAATGTTGTGAATTTTGTATATTTGTACATATTCATTGCATTTCATTGTAGATTTTAGACTCTGCTTGTAAATACAGCTTTTCATTTGCTTCCAGACTGAGCTAGCCTGGTTATTGTTGGTGGGGGGGGAATTTCAGCTCACACCGACACACTTTTTATTTTTGGCGCCCAACGTGGGGCTCGATTGCTTGTGATTTATTTCTGCTCAGATTAGGAAGCAAAATGAAGCTGTTTTGGATTCTGAGTCATTCTATTTCATCTATTATCAGTGTGATTGTCTACAGATGGGCCGTTTCTTGCATGATAGACAAGATTGTGAGATATGTGGCATATAAGTCATTTCTTTGGGTTAAGAACAAGTTACTGAATGTTGGTGAATTCTGTTGTGGTCTTATTGGGCTAAGAAGCTATGGTAACTCAACTATGGATCTGCTAGCAGACACATATGAGTTTGTTACTCCTCTTACAACTACAGAGGGTCTTTGGAACCAGTGGTACCCTAGATATCTTGTGCTAGCCTTAATCTTAATTTTGTTGCTTCTTGGAATAATCATATGGCTACTGATAGCACTGTGTCAAGAAAGACATAAGGCTACTTGCTCTTCCAACTCTGCTGTGAATGTGAAAACCAAGCCAGTAAATTTGGTGGCCACTGTAACCAGAAAGCGTAAAGGAGCTGCAGGAGGAGATGCAGATGCTGCAGGAGATGGTGCAGATGGAGATGAGGGTCCTTCTACTCAGGGTCCCTCTGTTAAGAAAGATCCTTCTGATGAGGAAGAGAGGGTTAGCCTTAAAACTCTGGTAGACCTCTTGAGACCCCACATGGATGATGGAGATGTAGGTCAGGATGTAGACCCTGGTAGATTAGCAACTGCTGGCAGTGCCTCTGAACTCAAGGAAATTCAACGGAGGATTACAACAGGATTATGGGGACAGCGACCTCAGGATGATGATGATGATGATGATGGAGGATGACATACAGTCAGCTAATGCACCCAGACAGGAAATTAGACATGTGAGGAAGGATTACATCAGAGGAGATAATGAGCCAGTCCTGTCTTGGCTAGCCAGGTGTTTTGATATGGGAGCCCCAGCATTGGTGGTAGGCGACAAGTCGGCCTCTCAGTTGGGGATGCTCTCAAAGGATACAGGCATAGACAGGCACCTAGGCAAGTGCATTGGTAAAGTTTCTCTGTGGGCACGCCTCCTACTGGCAGTCTCGCTGAGGTACCCCAGCAGAGATGATTTACCATGGAACCCTAAGCCTTGGACCACAATAGCTGAGGGAATCAAGCGTCTGAGAGAGTTTGCTGTGAGAGAAGTAATGTATGGAGATCATAAGACTCTGAATCCTGATGAAATTCCTGTTGGAACAGGCCTTGCCAAAAAGCTCATTAAGCTTGCTCCTCCTAATTATGCTACTATTCTGGCAAGCAGGATTGTGGCAAGAAATTATGGTGGAGTGCCTCCCACTGTTGGCCATTTCACTGACCAAATGAGGCAATTGGAGGATAGTCTTGCACGTACTTCTTTGGTTTCAGCCATTGAAACTTTGTCTGGAAAGATGGAGAATTGCATGAAAGAGCTGAAGGAGGAACTTAAAACCTCCATATCCAACTTGATGAAGGGGGATGATTCTGATTCCTCTTCCTCCAGATGGATACAAGTTTCAGCTGTTAGGAACAGACGTGCTCCAAGAAGGCCATTCCAAATAGGTCAAACCAAAACAGACAGCAGAGGCAATCACGTGGCAGTATCTGGATAACTCTGCGTGATCAGTTTGGTGAGAACATGAACAGATGGGATGGTCAACCAACTTCTGATCTTTTCAAGAGGTTACAGGAGCTGCAGAGGGGCAGATCCCGAGGTAGCAATACCAGGAGGGTAGCTGTCGCT
Organism: Indicator indicator; assembly: GCF_027791375.1. Lineage (NCBI taxonomy): Eukaryota > Metazoa > Chordata > Aves > Piciformes > Indicatoridae > Indicator > Indicator indicator. Next base: position 17,817,416 of record NC_072032.1, on the reverse strand, counting down.
TCCTCAGTTTCCCAGAACAACTCTGATAGCTCCAACAGTGATCCTAATTCTGGTGCTGGACATTGTGCCAGCTGTACATGTGGAGGTAATCCCCACCATTAGGGGTGCCCTGCCTTCCGCCAGGGGGAGGTAAGGGATAATGGAGATAACAGAATCTATTGGGATGTGTACATCCAGTGGCCTGGCACTTCAAAATTTCAGAAGTACAGGGCCTTGGTTGACACAGGAGCTCAGTGCACCATAATACCATCAAATTATCAAGGGGGAGAATCTATAACTATTCAGGGAGTCACTGGTGGATCTCAAGAGTTGTTTAAGATAGAGGTTGACATAAGTTTAACTGGGAAGCAGTGGAAGAAACATACTATTGTAACAGGTCCTAATGCACCTTGTATTTTGGGAATTGACTTTCTGAGAGAAGGGCGTTTTAAAGACCCTAAGGGTTACAAATGGGCTTTTGGAATAGCAACTGTAGAAATTGATGGAGGAAAATTGAAGTTGTCCATTAGACCTGAGCTTTCAGATGAATCTGCAGTTGTGGGACAACATGAGATAGAGGATGTAAAGCTGCCGGTTGCTTCTCAAACTGTGCATCACAGACAATACAGAACCAACCGTGACTCTTTGGTGCCCATGCAAAACTTGATTCGTCAGTTGGAGAGTCAGAAGGTCATCAGCAAAACTCATTCACCTTTCAACAGTCCAATCTGGCCTGTGAGAAAGCAGAATGGAGAGTGGCGTCTGACAGTTGATTTCCGTGCCTTGAATGAAGTAACTCCACCCATGAGTGCAGCTGTACCAGACATGATGGAACTCCAATATGAGCTGGAATCCAAGCAGGCCAAATGGTATGCTACCATAGACATTGCTAATGCTTTCTTCTCTATTCCCATAGCAGAGGAATGCAGGCCTCAGTTTGCTTTCACCTGGAGAGGCATTCAGTACACATTCAATCGTTTGCCCCAGGGGTGGATTCACAGTTCAACCATCTGCCATGCAGTGATCCATGATGCTTTGGAGAAAGGTGGAGCTCCAGAACACATTCAGTTCATCGATGACATCATCGTCTGGGGTGAGACTGCTGAAGAAGTCTTCGAGAAAGGTAACAAAATCATTGACATTCTCTTGCAAGCCGGTTTCGCTATCAAGCGAGACAAGGTGAAAGGACCTGCCAGAGAAATCCAGTTTCTGGGAGTGCAGTGGCAAGATGGTCGCCGTCACATCCCAATGGATGTGATAAACAGAGTCTCCACCATGGCAAATCCCATCAACAAGAAAGAAACTCTGCGTTTCTTAGGCATAGTGGGATTTTGGAGACTGCACATTCCTGGATACAGTCAGATTGTGAAACCTCTCTATGATGTGACTCGAAAGAGAAACAGTTTCCAATGGGGTCCTGAGCAACAAGCAGCCTTTGACCAGATAAAGCAAGAGGTAGTCCAAGCAATGGGTCTGGGACCTGTCCGAGCTGGTCCAGACATTAAGAACATTCTGTACACAGCCGCGAGTGACAATGGTCCAACCTGGTGCTTATGACAAAGAGCTCCAGGGGAGACACGAGGACGTCCTCTTGGTTTCTGGAGTCGTAGCTACAGAGGCTCAGAGGCAAACTACACTCCAACAGAGAAAGAGATTTTAGCTGCTTATGAAGGAGTGAAAGCTGCTTCTGAAGTGATCGGAACTGAGTCACAACTTCTTCTAGCTCCTAGATTGCCAGTTCTGAATTGGATGTTCAAAGGCAAAGGTTCTTCACCACATCATGCAACAGATGCTACCTGGTCTAAGTGGATGGCTCTGATAACACAGAGAGCTCGAATGGGAAATCTCGAAAGGCCTGGTTTGGTGGAGGTGATCACAAACTGGCCAGAAGGCACAAGCTGTGCTAAACCTCCAGAGGAGAGAGTAACTCGTGCTGAGGAAGCTCCTCCTTACAGTGATCTGTCTGATGATGAAAAGAGATATGCTTTGTTCACAGACGGTTCCTGTCGTCTTGTTGGGAACAAGCGGGGATGGAAATCTGCAGTGTGGAGTCCAACGCGCAGAGTTGCAGAAGCGAGAGATGGAGAAGGAGAATCCAGTCAATTCGCAGAGGTAAAAGCTGTCCAGCTAGCTCTTAACATAGCTGAACGTGAGAGATGGCCAAAGCTTTATCTCTACACCAACTCGTGGATGGTAGCCAATGCCTTGTGGGGTTGGCTGAAAGACTGGAAGAAGAATGGCTGGCAGAGGAAAGGAAAGCCAATCTGGGCTGCAGATCTGTGGCAAGACATTGCTGCTCGCATCGAGAGAATCCCAGTGAAAGTGAGACACATGGATGCTCACATTCCTAAGAGCAAAGCTACTGAAGAACAACAACACAACCATCAGGCAGATCTAGCTGCAAGAGTTTCCCAGGTGGACACAAACTCTGATCCTGATCCTGATCTTGACTGGAAACACCGAGGTGAGCTGTTCTTAGCTCGGTGGGCCCATGACTCGTCAGGACATCAAGGCAGAGATGCAACCTACCGATGGGCTCGTGACAGATCCATTGACATTTCCATGGATGCTATCACACAAGTCATCCATGACTGTGACATTTGTGCTGCTATTAAGCAGGCAAAGCGGATCAAGCCCTTGTGGTATGGTGACCGATGGTCCAAGTACAAGTATGGTGAAGCCTGGCAGATTGACTACATCACTCTACCTCGTTCTCGATCTGGTAAGCAGTATGTGCTGACTATGGTAGAGGCGAGCACTGGATGGCTGGAAACTTATCCAGTTCCTCATGCAACTGCACGTAACACCATTCTTGGTCTGGAGAGACAAATCCTGTGGAGACACGGAACTCCAGAGAGGATTGAGTCAGACAACGGAACTCATTTCAAGAACAATCTTGTAAAAAACTGGGCCAAAGAGCACGGCATTGAGTGGATATTCCACATTCCCTACTATGCACCAGCTGCAGGGAAGATCGAACGCTACAACGGTTTGCTGAAAACCACTCTCAAAGCCATGGGGGGTGGATCTTTGAAAAACTGGGAGAAACATTTAGCACAAGCAACCTGGTTGGTGAATAGTAGAGGTTCAGTGAATCGAGCTGGACCTGCCCAATCAGATTTGTTGCGAAAGGAGGAAGGTGATAGAGTTCCTGTTATCAGAGAAAAGAATCTGTTAGGCAAAACTGTTTGGGTATTTTCTCCTTCAGGAGAGGCCAAACCTGTCCGAGGGGTGGTTTCTGCTGAAGGTCCTGGTCACACCTATTGGGTGATGCAAGAAAATGGTGAAATTCAGTGTATTCCACAAAGAAATCTAACTTTGGCTGAGAGAGGTTAAATTCAGAGTATTGCGCAGATACAGCATTGTGCCCAAGAGGAGAGTCCATGAGATCTACGGTGCACGAACCCTGAGAGCCCTGAGTCACCTGAGAGTCCCTGCTCCTTTCTTCGCTCCATCTGTGAGGAAACAAGCTGTTTGCTGTTTTTTCCTGTGATTTGACTCTTTTGAATCATCTACATCTGAGATAGCCGGAATGGACTATGATCTTTATTCACCTAGTGTTGTAGATATTATTTTAGGTTAGATAAATGATAGTAGCAGCCAATGGAATTGTTTAGAAGGGGTGGACTGTGATGGTTTGAAACTGTCTTTTTAATTTTTCCTTGCAAAGTTCAGAACAGAGAAAGTGAAAGAATGTAAATAAGTCACTATTGGGTGTAAGAAAGCAAAATAACGATTGTTCTAAACACTTCCATTGGATAGATAGAAATGTTTAAGAACTATTACCCAAAACAAAGTAGGCACTCTGCACATTCTGCGTTCGGCAGTGGGGGCAGTTGCTGGGCTGTCTGGCTGCTGTTTCTTCTTCTCTTCTGGCTGAAGATAACACGTACTGACCTTGGCAGCTAAGTTAACAACTTTCTGCTCTAACTAAACTCTGCTTCTCTGTCCAGGGGGGTTTGGGGGGAAGCTCCTGGGAGAGAGAGAGGCCCCTTTGGGAAGGGTCCCCTTGGGGGGAAGCAAAGGGAGATCGGTTGTGCTTTTTCTATTGATTGTATATATCTGTGAATGTTGTGAATGTTGTATATTTGTACATATTCATTGCATTTCATCGTAGATTTTAGACTCTGCTTGTAAATACAGCCTTCATTTGCTTCCAGACTGAGCTAGCCTGGTTATTGTTGGGGGGGGGGGGAATTTCAGCTCACACCAACACAGCTGGGGTCCAGGCTGCTCCGTTCTCCCACCACGGGTGTGGAGACACCACCTGGAACCCTCTTTACAGGATCTGCAGTCTCCAGGCAGCCACAGGAGCAACGTGGCAAAAGGCCAACCACGCCAAAAGCAAAGACCAAGCCCTGCTTACAGGGAGGTCACCCAGCATAAAGCCAGTCAGGGCACCCTAACAGTGCTGGCAAACACCTTGTGTTACCACAGCCAAATTGAGAGGGAGGTCTCTTTGCCCAGGGCGCCTTTCCCATGTCCTGTTCTCCAGCCCGATGCTGTTCCTCTTCTCGCCATCTCTTGCCTCGCAGTTTCACAGCAGGCCTCCTCTTCCTTCTGTGCCAGCTGCTGCCAAGGAAGGCAGACACAGTTAGGCCTCAGTAGCGCCAATTCCTCCCCGCCCTAGGGAAAGAGGGAGAATTCCCCCTAAATCATTAATTTATCTTTTCTGTTCAAAATAGAATTTCTCTCCTTGTATTATCTCAGCTTTTAAACATTTTCATCCTCTGCTCTACAGATTTTCTTTGCAATTCCAGGCATAATGTTCCCTCTGCTGACCCCAAGCCACCTTATTTTTTCCCATCCAAAACATAACCTTTTTCCCCTCCATCTTTCCTGAGCTCTTCCTTCCCATTTCATCGCTCTCCATCCTAAATAAGCTCTGATTTTCTCTCTAAAATCTTCATTTTGGTCCTCTACACATTACCTTTGCCTTTCACTTCAGCATCTTGTCTCATAGGTATTTACCTTAGGTCTTTCCTCCCATGTGTCTCTTTTATGTACTCTTGTTTACCTCAGGTTTTCCAACTGAAATTTTCACCTTCTCCCCTATAGATTACCTCAGTTTTCCCTTCTGTATCAGCTTTCCCCTGCCTCAGCTTTTCCCTCAAAAATCTTTTGGTTTATCCCTTGTAAAAACAAAATCTTCCCTCCAAAATATCACCTTTGTGTCCTCTTATTTATGTCAGGTTTTCCTGCAGTTTTGTTTCTTCCCCAGAGATCTGCTCAGCTTTTTCCTCCAAAATGTCACTTCTCTGTTCCTATATCTCTGTTTTCCCTCCAAAACATTTGTTCTATATTAAAAAAACAAACAAACAAACAAACACAACCAAAAAAAAAAGTTTTAAGCTATACAGGACAGTACCTCAGATTTTAATAAAACAGAAATTTCCCCCCAGTTGATTCACCTCCCCCCGGATCAAGCTCCCCTTGTACCCTCACAAATCCCGCCAAAACCCCCGAGGTGTCTGCCCAGTCTTCTTGCAGCCCCAGGTCTGTCCTAGGACAACCCTCCAAGACCACCAAATTCAGCGGGGCTACAGGCTGCGCTTCAGCCCTCCCCCCCCGGCACAGCCGGGATCTCTGTCCTTTCCCATTCCCGCTCCCACAGCTCTTGAGGAGCGTGGGGCGGAGGCAGAGGCGCGTGCCGCCCCTTCTGGCGGGAAGAGCGGAGCGGCGGCGCCGGGACCCTCAGGGCGCTCACAGCACCCCCCGCACTGTGACGCTCAGATGCCTCCGCCACCCCTGAGGTTATTAAAAACAATATAGATGTGCATACGTTCTAAGGTATATGTGAAAGTACCTAAGGTATTTATTTTAAAAACTCCCCTTTAAGTTGCTTCAGCTCTGCCCCCATCCAAGCTCACTCTGCTTCCCCTCACGCACCTCAGCCGTTTTCCCTCACGAATCCGCCAGAAGCCCCGAGGTGCCCGCCCAGCTCTCTAACAGCCCCAGCTCTGCCCCCGCACGACTTCAAGAGCCACCCTCGCAGCCCACCCCGTTCAGCGGGGCTTCAGCCCACCCTCCCCGCCACAGCCAGGCATCTCCGGCCGTTCCAGTTCCCGCACGGACACCGCCTGAGGAGCCTGCGGCAAGGAAGGGAGCGGCGCGCGACGGCCTCTGTGGCGCGGCAGGGCGGGAAGGCAGCCGCGCCGGGACCCTCAGGGCGCTCACAGCCCCCGTCCCCACTGCAACGCCTGGTGTGGCGCTCAGAGACATCCCCCCACTCCCCACTACCATTGATGTTCTTCTATTAAAAAACAACACAAATATGTGCACCTTCAAAGCCATGGATGAGAGCACCTCGAGATATTTACTGAAAAAATTCCCCTTTTCAGTTGCTTCAGCTCTCCCCCGATCAAGGTCCCACTCACGCACCTCGGCGTTCCCCTCACGAATCCGCCGAAACCCCCGCGGTGCCTGCCCAGCTCTCTAGCAGCCCCAACTCTGTCCCCGCACGACTTCGAGAACCACTCTCGCAGCCCACCCAATTTACCGGCGCCTCAGCCTCGGATTCAGCCTTCCCGCCAGAGCCGACCAGCATCTGTCCCTTTGAATTTCCTCAGGGACGCCCTGGGGGCGGGGCGGGGCGGAGAGGTAAGCGGCGCGTGCCGCCCCTTGAGGGGGAGGTGAGACGGCCCCGCCCAGCACCTCCGCCCCTCACACACTCCTCCGCCTCCCCGGTGTAACGCTCAGACCCTTCAGCCACCCCTAATGTTCATTCTATTGATTATGTCTATAGCAATGTATGTTTTAAGCTATATAGGAGAGTACCTCAGATTTTAATTACAAAAAAGAAAAACAACCCCCAAACCTCTACGCTTGTTCTGGTTTCCCCGATCAAGCTCTCCCTGTTCCTTCTCACACACCTGGGCTCTTTCCTCTCACGGATCTGCCAAACCCTTTCTGAGGCGCCGCCAGATCTCTAACCGCCAGAGCTCCGCCACAGATGCCCTTCAAGAGCGACTTTCGAAGCCCACCGAGTTCAGCGGCGCCTCAGGCTGGGGTTAGTCCCCGCCAGAGCCGGGCGCCTCTGGCCGTTCCAATTCCCGCGCCGACGCCCTGTGAGGAGACCGGGGCGAGCGCTGGCCCCTCGAGGCGCGGAGGAGGTGAGGGGGCTTCACCCAGCACCTCACTCACAGACTCCTCCTCCGCGCCTGGTGTGACCCTCACAGACCCTTCAACCACCCCTACTGCTCACTCTGATAAATATATCTACATCTATATAGGTTCCAAGCTATATAGGAGAGTACCTCCGATTCTGATGTAAACAAAACAAGAAAAAAAAAAGTCCCTCTAAGCCGCTTCAGGTCTGCCCGGATCAAGTTCCCCTGTTTCCACTCCTAGCACTGGGCTCTTCTCCCTCACGTATCTGCTACAACCCCTCTGAGGTGCCTGCCAGATACCTAACCGCCAGAGCTCTGCCCCAGGATCACCACCAGATGATCCGCGGCCTCAGGCTGGGGTTAGCTCTCCGGGCAGAGCCGGGCACCTCTGGCGGTTCCAGTTCTCACACCCGCACCTCCCGAGGCCAGACGTTTCACATCTACATCTCTCCTTAATCAAGAGTGAGACAAGCTCCTGTCTGTACTCCTGAATATCTGATTGATATTCAGGAATCACTCCTCTGAATCGTACACATGCCAAGAAGAGTCTGTGCCTCTCCTCTGCTTACAGAAGTAAGATTTAAGTCAGATAATTCAGCAAAGTTAGGTACTTCACGTTAGGAGTGACTATCTTTATTGTATTCCAGTCTGAAAGAACCATGCTCGACTCTGCAAAGATATATTGATTTAGAGAAGGACATGAAACTCAGTAAGTTTCTTGTATTATGCTTTTATTACAGCGCTGGACACAGGTAGGATCTCTCCAAAAGACCTGTGTGTTGAAAGAGATTTCAGTACAAACTTATATAGTCCATGTTTCTTATCTTATTCGGAAATATATCAATGTGAAAATAACAGAGGGATGTTGAGGTTTACACAGGCAACCCTGTTTCCTCCTGTCTATACAAAGGTTATCTATCTAAAGATGACAGGGGATGGCCATATTTCACAGAATGTCAAAGGTTATCTATACAGGGGGTTTCCTCCTGTCTATACAAAGGTTATCTATCTAAAGATGACAGGGGATGGCCATATTTCACAGAATGTCAAAGGTTATCTATACAGGGGATGGAAGTCCTGGTTCCTGTTTGTTGGGCTTTTCCTTCTTTTCTTCAATCATTTCCCCCCTTTCTACCATCCAATAGTATATTCCTATACTATATTTTCTTAAAATAATTTCCAGTTTCCAACTCATGCCTAAGTTTATCATTTTTATACCTCTCATATGATTTCACATCACTCTTTCCAATACACATAATTACCTTAATCAAGACTACTATTAATACTATTAATATGATAATCATTACAATTCCTACTAATAATTGTTTAAGCCAAAAAATGTTGGGCATCCACGAGGTTAACTTCTCCCAGAGGTTTGAAAATCCGTATGATATATCATCCCTGCTCACTTCATGGAATACCTTACTTTGTTCCCATATTTTATGCAAGTCCATTTCTATCTTCTTTTCCTCATTTACATATGTGCAACAACTATCATTCACTATTGTGCATAGTCCTCCTTCTTTGGCAAATAAAATATCCAGAGCGTATTTAAACTGTCCTGTAATTTTATGCAGACTCTCTATTTCCTTCTGCTCTGCACGAATGGCATCCTCAGTTGCTGCAAGGGCAATCTCCATACTGGCTGAGATATTCACTATAGCCTTTTCTAATTCACTCACTCCTATCATAGGAATCAGCCATCTGACAAAACTATGGAATCCCGTCGGTCTCTCTATTAGTGGGTTCAGTACTCTTTTTACCCTTCTCCAGGGACTTCTTACAATCCCTGTAGTTATTTCATTATGTATTGTATACTGTGGGATCAATTGTCCCCCTACACAATGTCCTTCCCAGTTCTCTGGCAAGCTCTTTCGTGCATATCCATCTCCACACAGCCACCACCAACCTGGAGCCATCTTACACTGATTCAAATATGATTGCTTTTTAAAATCATAATACTGTTTTAGCCTCCTCTTGAGTTCTCTAAATTTTCCTATTTTAGTAGTATTTATGCAACTTGGTAACTCAAAGATTTTTAAAAAATGCCTATTCCCAAATGGGAATCTGGTAATATTTCTGTCAGTACATCTTGCATATGCTTTAATTTCTTGTTTCTCATCCCAAGGTAAAAGTTCATATTTAGGTCCCTTTTCTCCGTTCCCCATTCCGTATTGGCATGTAAGATCTGAAAAATCTTTCCCTACTTTAACTTCAAATGTCCAATTCTTATGAGGTATTCCATAAAGTGGCACTTCTAATTGATCAGTTGGGAGAGTAGTACATAACCAACATGACTCTAGCTTAAACCCTAAAGTTATATTTCTCATTACTTGTACATACAAATTATTATCCCACGCTACCACTATTACTATTTTAAGTAACAGCAGATAAGTAAACATTATTGACGAGTTATTCTCAACTTCAAATCTCCCAGCTCTTCTGCTTTCCAAGGGCTGCCTTTTGCCTTCTTTACTCGCGTGTGATGTATCCAAGCAGCTTGCTCTCTGATTTTGATAGCTGTGAAGGATATCAGCAACACTTGATATGGTCCTGTCCACTTGGGTTCCAGGGGATTTTCTGAAAGAGATCTAACATAGACATAATCTCCAGGTTCTACATCATGAACTGGTTTGTCTAGTCCCCTCACATTGGTTCCAATCACTTGTTTGTTAATCATGTTTAAATTCTTATAAATCTGTTGAACATACCTATTCAACATTTCTTCTCTGAACTGCCCTGGTTCAGAAGGATTCATTGTTCCCACCACATAGGGTCTTCCAAATAGAATTTCAAATGGACTTAACCTCTCCTTAGTCCTTTGCTTAGTTCGAATTCGCAGCAGGGCAATTGGTAATGCTTGCGGCCAAGGGAGTTTTGCCTCCTGTCCAATTTTTATTATCTGATTCTTAATTAAATGGTTCATTTTCTCCACCTGTCCACTTGAGCGTGGATTGTAAGGAGTGTGGAGTTGCCAATCAATTCCTAAGATTTTACTTATTTGTTGTACTACCTTGGCCACAAAATGTGATCCTCTATCTGAGGAAATAGTAGCAGGCACCCCAAACCGGGGTATTATTTCTTGTAACATTATTTTGGTAACCTCCCGAGCTTTGTTTGTGCGACAGGGAAATGCTTCTGGCCAACCAGAGAAGGTGTCAGTAAGTACCAAAAGATATCTATATCCCCCCTTTCTTGGAAGTTCAGTGAAATCAATTTGCCACTGTTGTCCTGGATAATTTCCTCTACTAATCTGTCCAAGCTTGACTTCTTTCGCCACCTTGGGGTTGGCCCTAAGACATACTTCACATTGTCGAGTTACCTGCTCTACAGTTGTGTACAATTTTCGTGCTATGCACTCCTGAACCAATTTTCGATACAGAGCTTCAGCTCCCCAGTGAGTTTTTCCATGTTCCATCTGAACAAATGCCCAAAGGAGGTTACTAGGTATGACTAATTTCCCATCCGGTGTCCTAGCCCATCCTTTCTCTATCCTAGTCCCTAAAAGATCCTTAATTAATTTCTGATCTTCTGTGTTATACACAGGCTCTGGTTCCTTTTGCTCAATTGTCAGTTTACCATCTGGGACCAAAACAAATTCTGCCACCTCTTTCCCCTCCCTGGCTACTGTTTTAGCCGTTTTGTCTGCCAACCGGTTACCTCTTTCTTGACCACTGTTTCCCTTTTGGTGTGCTCTGCAGTGCATTATAGCCACTTTGCTTGGTTTCTGTACTGCTTCCAATAACCTCAATATTTCTTCTGCATGCTTAATGCCTTTTCCTTGGGTTGACAATAGTCCTCTCTCCTTCCAGATGGCTCCATGGGCATGCACTACTCCAAAGGCATACTTGGAGTCTGTCCATATGTTTGCCCTTTTTCCTTGAGAGAGCTCCAAGGCTCTAGTCAGAGCAATTATTTCCGCCTTTTGGGCAGAAGTGTTACCTGGTAGTGCTTCTGCCTCAATCACCTCTTCTTCTGTAGTTATAGCATACCCAGCCTTTCTTTCTCCCTGGATCACAAAACTGCTTCCATCAGTATACCAGTTATGATCTGCCATCTCCAGGGGTTCTTCCTTCAGGTCAAGTCTGCTGGAGTAAGTGGCCTCGATTGTTTCCAAACAGTCATGGATTACTGATTCTCCATTACTTCCCTGGAGGAAAGAGGCTGGATTGACAACATTAGTGACTTTGATCTCCACATCATCCTGCTCCACTAATATAGCCTGGTATTTAAGGAATCGTTGTGGAGACAACCAGTGTCCCCCTTTGGCTTCCAGCACAGCAGAGACTGTATGTGATACCAGGACTGTGATCTTCTGTCCCATTGTGAACTTGCGGGACTCCTGAATGTTGACTGCAACTGCAGCCACAGCCCTCAGGCATCCTGGCCATCCTTTGCTTACCTCATCCAGTTGTTTAGAGAGGTATGCCACTGCTCTTCGATAGGGTCCTAAAGTTTGTGCGAGGACCCCAAGTGCTATTCCCTGACTTTCATGGGAATATAACAAAAAGGGTTTAGTGACATCAGGTAGGCCTAGTGCTGGTGCCCTCATCAGTTCCCTTTTTAAAGTGTGGAAGGCTTGTTTAGCTTCTCCGTTCCATTGCAGAGCCCTGTCAGCCTTCCTCAATAATTCATAAAGAGGTTTGACAAACAGGCCGTAATTATAAATCCACAGCCTACACCAGCCTGTCATTCCCAAGAAGGTTCGGAGTTCTTTTACTGTGTTGGGAAGTGGAATGGAGCATATGGCTTCCTTCCTTTCAGGGCCCAGTACTCGTTGTCCCGCAGTCAGTTCATATCCCAAGTAAGTTATTTGCTGCTGTACTATTTGGGCCTTTTGTGGGGAGACTCGATACCCATTAAGTCCCAGAAAATTTAACATACTCACAGTCCACTTTTCACATTCTTCTGTGGTTCGAGTTGCTATCAAGATATCATCTACATACTGTAGTAGGACTCCATCTCCTTCTGGCTGATCCCACTTCTCCAATTCTTTTGCCAGTTGATTTCCAAAAAGAGTGGGGCTGTTTTTAAATCCTTGGGGCAACACTGTCCAGGTCAGTTGGCATTTTCTGTTAGTTTCTGGATTCTCCCATTCAAAAGCAAACAGTGACTGACTTTCAGGGGCCAGAGGTAGGCAGAAAAAAGCATCTTTTAAGTCCAGGACGGTAAACCATTCTAACTCTGTCCTTAATCGAGTTAAGAGAGTGTATGGGTTTGCTACTACCGGATGAATGTCCCTCGTAATTTTATTTATGGCCCTTAGATCCTGCACTAGCCGATACCCTCCTGTGGGTTTCTTCACGGGCAAAATTGGGGTGTTGTATGATGATTCACATTCTGTTAACAGCCCATATTTTATAAATTTTTCTATAATGGGCAAAATTCCTTCCCTATCTTTTCTCCTTAAAGGATATTGCTTTATCCTGATTGGTTGGGCTCCAGGTTTAAGATCTATTGTTATCGGTAAAGCATTTTTGGCCCTTCCAGGATGCTCAGTGTCCCAAACTCCAGGATATACCTGATCTTTTATACTTTCTATTATTTTGTTTTCATCTCGTTGAGGGCTCATTAGTGCAAGACTTAAAACCTCAATTAACTGTTCCTCCCTTACCCTAAATTCTACCTTCCCCTTATTAAATTTAATTTCAGCTCCCAATGCTTCTAACAAGTCCCTTCCTAGTAATGACTTTGGGGCATTTGGCATATATAAAAACTTATGTAAGCCCCAGATTTTACCATATTTATATTTAAGAGGTTTAAAAAAATATGCCTTCTCAGTTTGACCTGTAGCCCCTACCACAGAAACATAGCTCTCATCCAAAGGTAGCAAAGCTTCATTTAAGACTGAAAAGGTTGCTCCTGTATCAACCAGAAACTCCAATTTCTTTTCCTTTTCCCCTAGCCTTATTACAACCAGAGGGTCTGCCAGGGTAATTCCCTCCGGTCCCCCCTAATCAACCTCTTCCAGCTGTGCCTGTACCCTATTTTTCTTTTTCCTTTCTGGACATTCTCTTTTCCAATGTCCCTTCTTCCTACAGATTGCACATTGATCCTTTTCCAACCGTGCCCTGGTAGGCCCTTTAGTTTCCCTATTTTCCTGCAACGCTGCCACCAACATCCTTTTTTCTTTTCTTCTATTCTCTTCTTCCCTGTTAGAGAATACCCTCCATGCTACATCCAAAAGTGCCTCCAAATCCCTTCCCTGTGGAGCTGGCAATTTTTGCAACTTCTTTCTGATATCACCAGCAGATTGCCCAATAAATAATGATACCAGTTGTTGTGTACCTACTTCTGACCCAGGGTCAAGAGAGGTTTTTTTCCTCATGACCTCCCTCAGCTTATCTAGGAATTCTGAGGGTGATTCACCAGGCCCTTGTCTGACTGAGTATAATACAGACCAGTTAATTGTTTTCGGGATGGCTTTTTCCATTCCCCTGGCTATAAATTCCCTGTACTCTTCCAGTCTAGTTCTTTGCAGGGCATCATTTGTATTCCATCCCGGATTTTGGAGTGGAAATACATCCCCTATATTCGCTCCCCCTCCCCGAGTTTGTATTCTTTCTGTTGCTATTTCTAATCCGTGTCTTTCAATTAATTGTTTTTCTGTTTCAGTCATTTGTTCCAGTAATAACTGGATATCATCCCAGTCTGGGTTATGCTGCCTGATCATAAATCGAAAATGAGTAGCTGTCCCAGTAGGGTCATTACGATAATTTTTAGCCTTTTTCCTCCAGCTATCCAAATCCTGGCTTGTAAAAGGTACCTTAATCCAGACTGGGTCACCCTCTGGCCCTACTGCTTGTCGCAGAGGGGCCTGAATGGGTAGCTGGGAAGCCAGGGCAGTTACTTGTTGTCTTCGGGTCCTTCTTGCCACTGGGCTTCCCAGAGCCTGGGTTGTGGAGCTAACTCCAGTGTCACTATCAGAATCACTGCTGTTACCAGGACCCTCTGTGTTATCTCCTGGACCTGCTGTCACTACCCCTTGCAGTTTTCCTGGGGGGTGATAAAACTCAGGCAGGTCTTTCGGGTCCTCAAGTTTAAGGCATCTCTGCCCTATGCTACATGCAGAACAACACCTTTTCAAATGTGCCTGCCTCTTGTTCTTAGCCTTATTTTCCTTCTCAAGGGCCAAAACTAGTGGATCTGAGGGAGCTCTTATACCACAGTCCCTTTGAAGATCAGGATGTTCTCGGAGATAGAAAAACATGTCAGCATATATTGACTCTTCCCATTTTTGTTTTCCTCTTAAAAACAACATCAATTGCAATAAAGTGTTATACTCTAGGCTCCCATTTACAGGCCATTTTTCTCCATCACCTAACTTATATAATGGCCACCACCGGGTACAAAATTTAATTAGGGTCTGTTGTTTTGTCGACCCTCCTGGAGTGCCTCCAATTTCATCCCAGTGGGCAAGTATACAACCAAGTGGGGTATGTTTTGGGATCTCACTGCTTTGTCTGCCCCCCATTCTACACAATACAGCACAGTACTGGCTTTTTACAACACACAACAAATACAATTATGACAAAATGACCGGTCCCAAACATACAATTATTGGCCACACTTCCATTCGCTCATTCGCTTTGTCCCTCTCTGGCCGTCCTCCTCGCGGAGAAACGGAACCGCAGATTGGGACTCCCTCTCGCTTCGTAGATTTTCTACGTCTCAGTCACACACACTCAACCACACACTCAAATTATAAACAGTGTTTATAATACTTTAAGTCCTTTAGGAACCCCCCTGGTTCCAACTGGTACACTTAAAATATAAACAATATTTTAAGTCCCTTTAGGAACCTCCCTGGTTCCAACCTGTATACTTAAAATATAAACAATATTTTAAGTCCCTTTAGGAACCCCCCTGGTTCCAACCTGTATACTTAAAATATAAACAATATTTTAAGTCCCTTTGGACCCCCCTGGTCCAACCTAAGAGCTCTTTTCCCTAGGGGTGGCAATAAATGCTCCTCTCCCGCGCAGGGCGTCCCTCTGCGACTTACGGATACGACCCCTCCTCTTTTAATAAAAGCATACCTTCTCTCCGTCAGCAGTCTTGTCTGTTCCTGCGGTGATCTGGTGAGTAGAGGAGCTCTACTCGAGAATCTCTCGGGGGCGCCCTGAGAGGTCCTGTTCCTCAACAGGTCCCGCAGCCAAACAGAGGTGTCCTGCCGCGGTCGCCAAAATGATTTAGAGAAGGACATGAAACTCAGTAAGTTTCTTGTATTATGCTTTTATTACAGCGCTGGACACAGGTAGGATCTCTCCAAAAGACCTGTGTGTTGAAAGAGATTTCAGTACAAACTTATATAGTCCATGTTTCTTATCTTATTCGGAAATATATCAATGTGAAAATAACAGAGGGATGTTGAGGTTTACACAGGCAACCCTGTTTCCTCCTGTCTATACAAAGGTTATCTATCTAAAGATGACAGGGGATGGCCATATTTCACAGAATGTCAAAGGTTATCTATACAGGGGGTTTCCTCCTGTCTATACAAAGGTTATCTATCTAAAGATGACAGGGGATGGCCATATTTCACAGAATGTCAAAGGTTATCTATACAGGGGATGGAAGTCCTGGTTCCTGTTTGTTGGGCTTTTCCTTCTTTTCTTCAATCAATAGTAAGGATTCAAGTCACTGCAGTACCTGGAATTTGTTGCTCTCTGCAGGAGTTCAAATCACTTCATCGTCCTCATACTTTATTCATGACTTTCCCTTTTACTGTAAAAGGAGTTGTTTACAAAAAAAGAAGTCTTCCGGAACTGTTTTAGTGCCTAAGGAGGCTCTTTAAAAAGCAAAGCTGAGGCTTTGTTGCTTGGCTCTTGTCTGTGCTCCAATAGCTGCGGTGTTAAGAAAACCCGAATAGGAAACAAACATTTTCATTTGAATCTGTTCCAATATCACTGCATTCTGCACATTTTCATGAATGAGACAGATTTAAGAATCCAAAATCCTCAGAAATATTTTTCTAGGTACTTTTGGTGTATTTTTTTAAAGAGGAGTGAGAAGAACACTCTGTTTGTTGCCCGTTTGAAGTGCTTTGGAAATGCCTCTTAACTATTGGAGAGCTTTACCGTGCTTGCATCCAGTTGGTTACTGCATTTTGAAGTGCCTGTTTGTGGTAGTTTGAGCTCTGAGTTTAGGAGCTCAAATGAAAATAGATATAAATTCCTCCCCCTGCCCCTCTCCCTTTTTTCTCGGCAGGGTGGAGAGAGAGGAGAAAGGAAAAAAAAAAAAAAACCGGTAGGGAAAAGGGAAAGAAAAAGTTCGTGAAAGAAATATTCTGAAGTCGGTTTGGAAGTAGGAGGAGTAATTTTTTTTCTTTTTTCACAAAAGGGAAAGGAAAAGAGAAGTAATTTTTTACATATATATATATATATATATATATCAGTAACAGGGGGGGTTTCACAGAGGTGAGGGATGAGGGTAAGTGGGGAAAAAATATATAAAACCAAGCCTAGATGGCCTTGTGTTCCCCTGGATGTCGGTGGATTCAGTTGAGAAAGGGCCCCAGCCACGTGGTCCGGTGCAGGAGACAGCAACAGCAGCACGAAACCCTCTCAAGCAGACGAAGCAGGAAAAAGGGCAGAGCAGCAGGATATCCGCCCTTTTTATAGGCTTGCTGGACAGGAAGGGGAAGTGGAATAGACCACCTCTGAGTCAGGGGACCACCTTCTCCCAGCAGGGGAGGGGCCAAGCCCTCCCCAGATTAAATTTCTTTTGTCCACCTGGGGCTGGGTTCTTCTCAGCCCCATCCAGGATGGGTGTGCCCCAGCACACTGCTATAGTACTTAACTTTAAGAAATGCTAGGAAGTTCTTAAAGAAAGCAGACAGTAAAGCCCTTCTGTGATGCTGCCAACATTCCACATTCACATGTGCCTTTAGGAAAGGCTGTTTACATTTGATGCATTAAGCTTGATATGAAAACTAAGTTTATCTGCTAAGCAATAAATATGCTGCTGCTTCTTGCAGTGCTGATTTTTTTATGCCATGAAGAAGGTATTTGATGAACCTTACCTGCAGCAAGGGAGTGTTGCCCTTTTTAGGTACACCACCTTAGCCCTAGTGTGAGAGATTCAGTGAGGGAATTTCACTGGAAAAAGCTTCCCAGAGAGGTTGTGGAGTCTCCTTCTCTGGAGATTTTCAGGATCCATCTGTATGCATTTGTGACCTGCCCTAGGTGATTCTGCTTTGGCAGGGAGATTGGACTCAATCATCTTCAGAGGTCCCTTCTGACTCCTACCATTCTGTGATACTATGGTTCTATGAATTGGTGCTGAAGTGAATGCACTTAGGTTGGGACATGGTCACGTTTCATAAGAAAACCATTTGGTTTTGTTGAGTTCAGCTCTCTTGCTTGAGGAGATTTAGCCAGGTACAGAAAAAGACCCATTTTACTCCCATGACTTGTTTCATGGGAATTTTGAAATTCAGAATAAATGATGCTCTTCCAAATTCCTTCACCTGTTAGCTGAGTACTTTGGCAGTAGGGTTTTGCACTGGTGCAGCTACATTGATACAAGCTTTGTGCCTACTACAACCACAGGTGAGGTCACCTTCCTATTGATCACATGTAAAGCAGGAGAGGAACCTGCAGTAGTGGCAGCAATGAATTGATTTGTACAGATATAAATTAAAAAAAAAATCCTAAATGCTTGTAAGCAAATACAGAAGCTTGCTAGTGCAAACAACGCTGAAGTGATTTGCTGGGTTCCAGGTTTGGTAAAACTGAAACTCCAACTAAGCCCAATGCTGGAGGACAAAAGGATTGATCATGTCTCAGTGATCTGAGACTTGCAGCTGTAGGTCGATTGTTTATTACAAAGAAAAAAAAATCTAACAGTGTTCATACAGCACATACCAGCCCAGAGTGTTCAACAGTATATGGAATAATAAAGTATCTCTGTATTTTTTAAATAATTCCATTCTGAAAAAATATCAAGTTGTTAAAGTACTAAGGCTGTATGCTAAATGGAATGTAATTTGAGTGTTCAGGGTGCAAAGGCTACATGGAATGTATCTCATGATTGATTACGCACATATTATCTGTTGTAATCCCTGTGCTGCTTGTGCCAGCCAGCAGTCAGCCATCGACCAGATGAAGTACAGTGAAGAATCCCAAATGATCATCATGGAGGTTAACATTCAGTCAAGATAAAAATGGTGTTCAATCATTTTTCACTGAAAGCAACAGGAATCTTTTACATATGTAACTGAGAAGTCAAGAGTGTGTTGTAAGCTCTTGTAACATTCTAGTTAATGCAAGCTTGCATAAATCAATCCTGTGCAAACACATTGCAACCATAGATACCATATGCTGTGAAAGCAGCATCCTTAACGTATGTGGTTTTTATTGTATTTCACATGGATCCAACACTTACGTCAAACTACCAGTTCAATGTTTAGCCTGGAGCAGGATGCAAAACCAGAAAGTTATCCTGATATCAGTAGAAATCACAGAATCAATCAGGTTAGAAGAGACCTCCAAGATCATCCAGTCCAACCTATCACCCAGCCCTATCCAATCAACCAGACCATGGCACTAAGTGCCTCATGCAGTCTTCTCTTGAACATCTCCAGGGACAGTGACTCCACCACCTCCCTGGGCAGCACATTCCAATGGGCAATCTCCCCTCTCTGTGAAGAACTTCCTCCTAACATCCAGCCTATACCTCCCCTGTGTCCTCTTGTTCTGCTGCTGGTTGCCTGGGAGAAGAGACCAACCCCTACCTGCCTACAACCTCCCTTCAGGTAGTTGTAGACAGCAATGAGGTCACCCCTGAACCTCCTCTTCTTCAGGCTAAACAACCCCAGCTCCCTCAGCCTCTCCTCATAGGGCTTGTGTTCCAGGCCCCTCACCAGCTTCATCGCCCTTCTCTGGACATGCTCCAGTACCTCAACATCTCTCTTGAATTGAGGGGCCCAGAAGTGGACACAGTACTCAAAGTGTGGTCTGACCAGTGCTGAGTACAGGGGAAAAATAACCTCCCTTGTCCTGCTGGCTACACTATTCCTGATACAGGCCAGGATGCCATTGGCTCTCCTGTGCACCTGGGCACACTGCTGGCTCATGTTCAGCCTACTATCAACTCCCATGTCCCTCTCTGCCTGGCTGCTCTCCAGCCACTCCGTCCCCAGACTGTAGCACTGCATGGGGTTGTTGTGGCCAAAGTAAGGAACCCTGCACTTAGTCTTGTTCAATCTCATCCCATTGGCCTCTGCCCACCCATTGAGCCTGTCAAGGTCCCTCTGTAGGGCCCAATGCACTGAAGTGATCCTGCTTAAACTATGCCTGATGCCATGTCAAAAGGTGAAAAAAAAACCAAACCCCAATGTCTTTGGGGTATGCAGACATAAAACTGTAAAGATGAGGCAAGATGGTATAGAGTTGTCAGTAGGCTTTGATCTTGCTAACAAACAGCAGTGTGCTAACTGCACTCAAGCGTTAGGCCTGTAGCCTGCCAGTGGCTTCAACGGAACATAAAATGAAAAACTGCTACCATCGGGTGCTCTGAGAGACAGACCCGAGATACCTCCGTGGGCCTGGGGACACGGCCAGTCCCTATCCCACAGCGCCACTTTCTCTCTTGTGAAAGGAGGAGTGCATGGAGGAAGACCCTGCCCAGATGGAAAGCATAAGGAAACCCTGAACAGCTTGCAGGCAGAGCAGAAAAAAAAAAACGGTGAGCGTCCTCAGCTTCCCGCCCCGTTTCCCAGCCTAAGGCCGGGCGCTGGCACACCCCGCGCGGGCTGCCGGGGGCGGCCGCGCGCATCCCGCATGCGCCACGGCGCCGCCTCGCTCCACTGCGCCCGCGCGCCCCTCCTGCCCGCAGCATCCGGATCTCAGCGGCGGCTGCAGGCCCCGCGCCCGCCTCCTGCCCCGTCCCGGTTCCCCTCGCTCAGGCGCTGTCCCTCGCCCTTTCTGCCCTGCTGCAGCTGCCGCAGCCTCTGGGTTTCGCCGGGCCGCGGGCGGAGGACAGGAGCCCGCTGCAGCATGGCCACGACCCCGCCCGGTGAGCGACTCTCGTAGGGCCGCGGCGGAGTGGGGCCGAGGGCGGGGCCTGAGGCGGTGGCGGGGCTCTGGGACCTACCCACCGGCAGCCGCCGTCGCCGTCCCCGACCTAGTGGCAGCGTTGTGCTGGCTGCGGCTGTCGCCCTTGGGTTCCGTGCAACTGCTTGGAGGTTGCGCCTTCAGCACAGAGGCTGCTGCGCGACCGACGTGTGAGAGGCGGAGCGGAGTGCGGGCTAAGGACCGCTGCCGTTGAGGAGCTTCCCTGAGTTCGCCTTGGGTTATTAGAACAGGGCTGGGGAGCGGGTGGGGGTGGGGGAGTGTCTGGCATGTGCCAAGCTGTTATTTGTACAGTCAGAGATCTGCACGCCGAAGACGTGCTCCTGTGCCATTTAAATGAGTAGATTGTAGAGGGTACTTGCATAAAATACACGGCATTTTGCACAGGTGCAGGCTGGACATGCGGTATTCACATACTCAGATGTGAGCCTCATGCGTAGTGCTTCAAGGGCTATTTGTGCTTATGATGGGGTATGGAGCTATTGATGTACTCTTGTGGCTAAGAAGGCCAGTGAATCCTGGGCTGGATTAGAAGGGCTGTGGTTTATAAATCGAGGGAGGTTCTCCTCCCTCTCTACTCTGCCCTGGTGGGGCCACATCTGGAATATTGTGTCCAGTTCTGGGTCTCAGGGAGCTGCTTGAAAGAGTCCAGCACAGAGCCGCAAAGATGATGGAGTGGGACATCTCCCTTATGAGGAAAGGCTGAGGGAGTTTGGTCTCTTTAGCTTGAAGGAGACCGACACACTAGCTTTTCTCACGTGTCTCATGCTAGTGATCTTCACTTCGTGCCTTGTTATTTCTTGTGAAAGTTTCTTAATACAAGGAATCCTTCATTCTACAAATACAGGCAGTACACTTTGTAGTTTGAAATTTGATGCTTCTGAGTAGAATCAGTATTAGTGGTGATTATCTTAAGGTAATTTTCTTTTCTAAATGACAATGGACTAAGGTCATCTTAGAAATTAGATTGCACTATGACTTTGGTGTGGTATGTAGCCTTTAAACGCTTAAGTTGTATATTCAACATACATTTTCTGCCTCCAGTAAAGCTCTTGGAATAATACTGAATCAGCCATAACATGATATATGTTGTGTGACCTTACCGTTCCCAGGCCCTTACCCTTTGCTTTTTTATCACCTTTTCATGAATCTAATGCCTTATATAAACCTGGAGTTACCCTTTACTTAGGCTGTGGCAAACAATGTTCTTTTGTAAGGGCAAAGGCCAAAGCAGTGCTTGCCTCAAAGAACTGGCAAGTGGTATAAATCTGTAAGTGGAGGTAACCAGAAAAACTTATTTACCTAGAATGTTGTGTGTTCACAGATGAAAAATTAAAGGGGAAAAATAACCAAACCAAAACCCCATGTACTACAGAGCACTGGTGTGAAAAGAGATAAGAGATACAGTGTTCTCCCGCTAGGCGTTTTACAGTTGTTCCTGTGAAAGGGCCAGTGTTTTCTTTGTGGAACAGTGGGGCTCCTGGAAATAAAAGCTAGTTACAGAAGTGCAGGTGGAACAAAGATCTGAGGATTCTATGTATAAGAAGGGATGTAAAGCATTTATCTTTAAAAAGTTAAAGTGGTATATGGCAGTCAAAGTTTCAGTAAGCTCTGGTGAGTCTGAGAAAGTCTGTGCAGATAATTATGTAGCTAGAATATTTTGTTAATGAAGAAATTAATTGGGTCTTTCAAAAATAAAAAGTGATGACTTTCTAAGATATTAGGTATATAAAACTATGTTTTCAGCTAGAGAAAATTCTAGAGACTTCTGTAAAGAAAATAACCTTGACTCTGCAATCCAAGAGAGAGAGATAAGTATCTTCTCACAACCATAACTGTGTTTAATACATAAAGCTGCTGTAAGTGTTTCCATTCGCTTACACATACAATCTCACATTGTACATTTAAAATGCTTTTGGTTTGTTTGTGATGGGAGATTGGGTTGTAGGTATTCACTGCTTTTGATGCTGTGGTGAAATATAGCATGAAATGTCTTTCTTAATTGAACTAGAGCTGTATATAGAAACACAGCTGGAGAAAATAATATTTTGTCACTACAAAAAGCAGGCTGAAAAAGGAAGCAAGTCTGTAAATTCTTTGTTGTAGTCATAACTGTAGCAGGGGTTAGACCATTGAAGGTTAGAACTAGACAGCTCTGAATAGCAGTTTATAAAATGCCAGGTAATATTTTGTGATTTTAACAGAAGAAAAAAGTGTATATGCTTTACTTAAGGTGGCTCATATTTTTTTTCCAGAAAATGCTTTGTTTAAACATGTTACACTGTTTTCTCTTTTTCAGAATTGCTCCCTGTTCCTTCTACATCAAGGTCAGGCTTTGCAGAATTCTCAGTTAAAGAGAGAATGAGAGAGAAACTAAAAGCAGCAAGGGTGAGAATCCTTCAGAAGTCCTGTTTGGTTGACTTCAGAATTACAAGTACCACCCAGTTCATTTTGCTTCCTTAGTGCTGTGTGACTCTGAATTGAGATATTTGTTTTTTTATTTCTAATGCCAAAATAATACTCATTTCACCAGTATATTTTCCAGTGTCCTTCTGTTGCTGTGTTTTTTTCTAAGCCTTATATTGTTTGTAATAATATGAAGTTGTCATTATTTTATAATTCAAAGGATACAATCATCACATGAACCTTCTGTGTTTTTGTCAAAAATTCTTAGACTGTTTTAGAAACATTGGATTTCCTTGTAAGTTTACTGGGCATTTTAATAAGAGGTCTTAACATCTAGGTCTGTAAAATCACTTAAGCTGATTATATAAAGACTCTGTTCTTCACACAAAGATGCGTAAGTCGTTGAGTTCCTGGGAATTATTGTAGCTTTGATCTTACTATATTTCTGTTCCAGATAAGCTTTTTTTTTGTATTTATTTACTTAGTCAAAAGCAGAAACTACTTCATTGCAAGAAGACCCTAGCCCACAACCAGTGAGTTTGAAAAGCATCAGAGAAAGGAAAACAAAAATAAGGCTGGATAAAGAGGTAAGACGATACATTGGGTCTTGCTGTTCTGATAACGAGAAGGTGAATGTGAAACATGAAAGAAATCAAGGACTACATATTTTCTGGAAGATTAATTTCATTTATATTAATTTGATCAAAATTATACTATTGTTTGAAGCAGTAACTAGGAAAGAACCTTTCTGATTATTGCTTTTAATGTACATATTTAAAAGTAATTGTTTGCCTTCATTATAGCATAGCTGTCATGTGAAACCTGTCATGTGAAACTTCTGTCATTTGCATGTTCATGACTTCTCTTGCTTAAGATGCCTTGGAAAAATTTAAAAGTTCCTGCAACAGGAAGCGCCACTGTGTTAGAGCTGTGTATAAATTTGCACAGTGTAATTGCTAAAGGCTGGATATTAACTTTGAATCATTGTACTATATAGCATTTCATTGCTGCTGTTTTGAATCAGGGTGTTGTTTGTTGTTTTTTCTTTTCAATATCAGCATGTTCTTTGTTAGAAAACGAATTTTGTATTAAAAAGATAGCAAAGGCTGTGCCTATTCAGAGAGGGGAAGTTTTTTGGCAGTGTCTTCTATTAAAATTAATTGTCATAGCTTTTAGTTAAGTAGTATTGTTTTTAATGTGTTTGCATTAGGAAAATGTGGGATTTATATTCTTATTCAAGCTGGTTAGTGATTCTCTATAAAGTGTATCTGAAACCTTCCACATACTGGCTTTGTTTCTTGTACTTATTTGCACACATATGAAGTATTGGTTTGTTTTTAAACAAGTGGCTCAGAGATTGTCAGGGTCTGAGATTGTCTTTTTGCTGTTATTTTGAAGTTGAGGTTGAATAGTTGTAAACTTGAGAAATCATCTTCCTGTAATAATTCAGGCCACAAGGAGGAGAAACAGACAATGTTAGATGGGCCTGGTGAAAATCCCTTAGAAGCACTTAAGTGAACTTGCTGAAGTAACTTCAGAATCAGTGATGCTTATAATGGTCGGGGTGGGTGGGGGGTGTGGGTGTGCAGATAAGGCTTTAGAAAATGGGAAAT
Organism: Indicator indicator; assembly: GCF_027791375.1. NCBI lineage: Eukaryota > Metazoa > Chordata > Aves > Piciformes > Indicatoridae > Indicator > Indicator indicator. The sequence goes on along the minus strand of NC_072032.1, from coordinate 17,793,233 downwards.
GGATAACCATGCTGCCTCCTTTCTTGAAAAGGCAGAAGCGTATCATCCATGGAGTTTTAGAAGAGCCTAGCCATAAATTTTTGAGAGAGAACAAACCAACTAAGTTTTTATTAAGCACCTAATTAATGGACACCACCTGTTTTGAGTAATACCTGGTAGGTTTCTCCTGATTGCAGCAGGGACTCTGTGAGAATCTGGCCTTAGCTCCATGATTCCCTTCCCTAGTCAGTAGCACCTTGCTACTTGTGCTGGCTTGTGCTTTCTGCAGCCTGTCCTTCGTAGACCTGGGAAGATCCCACCTTGCTTCCCCATTTCTCCCCCTCGTGGAGATCAGCATGTGGTGGCTTGTGTTTGGGAGTGCAGAAACAGGGAGTTCATCAGCAGTGAAGGAAGAAAGGTAACATTTATGCAGTGACCTGTTTCTTGATAATCTGCACAAGAGTTAAGTAATAATCAGACGTACCTTTTAAAAACACATATAAAATCAGTGTAATTGTTACCACAGTGATTGTTTCTTTTTTGTTATTTTTTTCTGCTGTGCAATGCAGTATCTAATCTCTGTATTTTTAAAAATAATTAAATTAATACAATAACCTATTTTTATGCAATCTGAGGAACTTAAGGAGGTGCAAAAGGATGAATCCCCCTTACCATTAAAAACAAATTTTCATGATTCTGTAAAAAACCTTAAGCAAGAGTCAACAGTAAGTACCAATTCATTTATTTCAATAACTGGTATTAATTTAATTTAAATTTTATATGCCTTAGGATTATGTTTGAACAGGCAGAATTCAGTTTTAAGCAGTGGAGGGAGGGGGTTTTATTTAATTTTAAAAATCACAAACGATGTATGGCAGCAGTTGAAGCGTAAAAAGGAAACCATCAAATATTAGAATGGCTTTGGATCATTTGATTGTGAAAAAATCAAGTTAGTGCATCTGGACACAATAACTGAAGCTTGGAGAAAAGTTGTTCTGTTTAATTTTTTTTTTTTTTTTTTTACCGAGTGCTACCAATTGGCAGTTAAAGCAGTTTACAGATGAATGTATTGATCTTTTATTAGCCACAAAATGCTACTGTTAATCCTTTTACTAGAGGGACTTCTACTAAGGGGGCTTGGGTCCTTCAGGGACAAAATGCCATTAGAAATTTATCTTCATATCATTCTGTATATCTTTGTTGTGGCCAGGAATTAAACTTCGACATTTCCCATTGTGATGGTTTGAAACTGTCTTTTTAATTTTTCCTTGCAAAGTTCAGAACAGAGAAAGTGAAAGAATGTAAATAAGTCACTATTGGGTGTAAGAAAGCAAAATAACAATTGTTCTAAACACTTCCATTGGATAGATAGAAATGTTTAAGAACTATTACCCAAAACAAAGTAGGCATTCTGCACATTCTGCGTTCGGCAGTGGGGGCAGTTGCTGGGCTGTCTGGCTGCTGTTTCTTCTTCTCTTCTGGCTGAAGATAACACGTACTGACCTTGGCAGCTAAGTTAACAACTTTCTGCTCTAACTAAACTCTGCTTCTCTGTCCAGGGGGGTCTGGGGGGGGAAGCTCCTGGGAGAGGGAGGCCCCTTTGGGAGGGTCCCCTTGGGGGGAAGCAAAGGGAAATCGGTTGTGCTTTTCTGTTGATTGTATATATTTGTAAATGTTGTGAATGTTGTATATTTGTACATATTCATTGCATTTCATCGTAGATTTTAGACTCTGCTTGTAAATACAGCTTTTCATTTGCTTCCAGACTGAGCTAGCCTGGTTATTGTTGGTGGGGGGGGAATTTCAGCTCACACCGACACACCCATTCACAAATAGTCTATATTTCAAACAATAGACTGGTTAAAATTACACCGGGTAACTTTTTTGAACAAAACACTGCAAAAAATATTTAATTAAATAAATGTATAGCAATAGAGAGAGTTTCATGCATCATATAAAAGTTTAAGTCACCTTCATCATTTGGGTGAGTTCTCTTTGAGACAAGATAATTATTATACTGTGACAAGTGTTTTATATATGCTGTTATTGCTGTTAATAATAATATAATAAAAGATATTATTAATCTTCACTTACTCTAAATTTCTTTCAAATGTCACATTAAGGCGTCTTTGTCTTATTTTCTTAGTTTCAGCATGATTTTCCTTCTGCTGAAGAATCATATAATTTCTTCACCTTCAATTTTGATCCTGAACCAGAGAGCATGAAGGCTGGAGCCAGGAAAAGGAATGGATTCAACGAAGAAGAGGAGGCGGAAGAAGAATATGTAGAAACCCATGAGGATGAACAAGAGGGTGAAATGGTGTGAGCTGTAGAATAAATGTTCATATTTTTGTTCTGATTTCTTGATTTAATTTTAGTCATCTAATTCAAAATGACATTTGTTTTCTTGAAAACTCTGAAAGTACACTTTCTACAAGTCTAGCATTTTAAGAACCAGATGAGCTAACACAGACATTTGCGCTTAAACTCTAGGATGAAGACGCACGTCTAGTTAAAGACGATGATTTATTCATTATAGGCCAGACAGACGAAGATTTTCTAGTAATGAAACCTGCTGATTGTCAAAGGTACTTAGACCAACTGAAAGGGGAAAAAGAGTTTCTCTTCATTCCCAGCATGCTGGCAGGTATGAAGATTGAGCTGATCCATTTTGTTCCTGGGTTTTGCATAGCATGGCACTCTTTGATCTGCTGAAAAGTCTTGTCTCTGGCAGTAGAGAGATTTACCTGTGGTTTCCTGACACTGATTGTCCAGTCAAGTTTGAAAAAGTCCAACAAAATGGACTAACTAGGATCATGCATGCCTCAGCAGGTCACCAGCTGGTATGCTGGCAAGTGAACTCAGGGTGCATTAGTTGCTCTGGGATAATTACCTTAGTGCTGTCTAGAGTGAATGAAAGATGATTGGCCCTTCTTTCACTGGGGTTTAGCTACTATGTCATTTAACATATGCAACAGGTTACTGGGTACACACATTAAGAGTAGCTTATGTGCTGTACAGTGTGACTTACACTGTTTCTTTGCTTGGCCACATCTGCTGTTTTTTTCCATGTGGCAAGTTTGTCACTTGTCAAGAGTCACGTAAGTAGCATAAAGCCACCATTTTCTTGCTTTGCAATTCAAGGGGCCCTTTTCCCAAAATCTGATTTTGTGAATTAGAAATAGTCAACACTGATCATGTCTCGGACCTTTTTGCCTTATTCCCATAGAACTGTAAAGTTTGAAAAAAAAAATGCTTTAGCAGATTACTTGCTATTTAATATTAGAAGTGGAAGAAACCAAAACAAGTCTCTGGATGGTTTCTGCTTGAATGGTATCAGCACAGCTTGCAATGCAATGTTAAAATACTTGCCTCTGGTTTTTTGTCTTCTAATGTAGTTCTGATTGCTTCCAGTATGGTCCACTGTGTTATGATTTAGTACACAACTTTCATTGTAACCCTCAATATATCCTCTTCCTGTTTTGAGATTGCTTCTTGAAAACTCAGCCTGTACACACGAGTGAAATAATCCTGCAGGCTTTACAGGGTTCCACATGCCATTACTGGACTAACATGACCTTTTATGCATGTATTTTGTACAAGAGTAGCTTAAGCAAAGTAGTAATATTTGGATTAATCTGTGTTAAAGTTTAACTTTATATGGCAAAGGCTGAGAAATGTTTGTCTCGTCAGTTGTTGCTACTAGCAGTTTTCAAACTTAAGCAAACAACCATTAAAACTAAACTGCACTAAGTTATTTGAATTATTTTTTGATGAGGAAACATTTAATTAACTGTTCTGAAGACTTGTGATGCATTTATGAAATATTTAAACTGTAGATTTGTCCTGATTAAGAAAAGGATCTATTTTGATTATCTGTTTATTTCTTTTTTTTGCGTTAGGAAAATATTTCTGACAGCATGCTTTAATGTGCAACACCTTCATTTTAAGAGCACAGGCTCTTAGAGAATTAATAAACCAGCACTACAGTTAAAAGATATTTAACATATTTTCTGTTTAATTTCTCATCAGTACCCACTTCTGAGAAGATGCCTGGGAACATGCAGCCTAGGTACCTTGAGGATGAGGGTCTTTACACAGGAGAAAGGCCCTTTGTAACACAGTCTAATCAAAATACTTTAGAAAACAGAATACTCAGACAGGAACAAGTAAGTCACCTCTAATTGTCTTTTAAAAACTTTATTTATCAGTATTCTGTTACAGTTAGGTAGGTGGTAGTCATGGTAACATGAGGCTTTCATCTTTAAAACATCAGCAAATGTGGATTTTTTTTTTTTTAGGAGTGTGTTTTACTGTATCCCAATAGTCAGAGCACCAGACTGGGTCATAGAAATCTGATGTCTTTGCCTGACTTTGCTCATAGCCTCCTGGGGAGCAAATCACTTCACTTGTCTGTGACAATGTTTAGTTGCCATTACAATAGGGGTGATTATAGTTTACTTTTTAAATAAAATGCTGTGAGGGTAGAAGTATGTATAAGGGCTTAGACAAGAGCTGGGCACTGTTGTTTACTAGAAGATCATAATGTAAAGGAACAATATGGAATGGCTATTTTCTGTGTCCACTGAAGATAATGCGAAGTAATAGGCTTTGTGGAAGTTTACTGATCAGACTGTAAGTGTAATTCAATACTGGTGTAGATTATCTCATCTTATTCTGTTATTTTTCTGTAACTGAATGTTGAGGAGAAAAAAATCAGTCTAAAGTTTATACAAGCTCTTGTCTTTTGATTTCAAAACTTATATCTTCAAATATACTACAGATCATTTTGATGTCGTAGAAAAATTCTGATTAATTCAGTTGCAAGCAATTCATAGTCATTTTTTTCTTCTGTAATTCCTTTTCATAAGAATTAAACTTTGCAGTTATTTCTGTAAAGTAAGAAACAATATAAAATTCTGTTTTTATTTCTAGGGAAAAGAGTGGTTTGGTGAAGATGGCAAAGTGTTAGCATTGCCAAATCCTATTAAACAGTCTTCTACTAGGCCTCCAATATTGTCATTGGAAGAAGCAATTGCACCAGAATTTGAAACAGTGTATAGAAAGGTAAGCACATTTCACGTGTGATTCCTGAGTCCAAATATCCCAGTTCTTCTGTACCAGAAACCCTGGTGAGCTGAAGAGTTTTATGCTAAGAACCATGAGTACTAACTTCTTTTTGGGATTCCACAACTGGTCTTTAAGTGTGCTCTACTTTTTCAAGTAGGCTCCACCTGTATTTTTTTGTAAAGTAATGCATAAAAAAGTAATGCATAAAAAAGGATGAAGGGCTTAGCTGATGGTACTGGTTAAAATAGTAAAATGACAGTCAGTGACAAACTATTTCAAGTCTGTAAGTCACTAAGGTCTCTGAGGGCCCCTTAGATATTCTCATGCCAAAGCATTGTAGTTCCTGTATTAGTGTATCTGTAAAGCTCCTCTTGGTAGAAGCTGGTAGACAGACAAGGTTATCAGAATAGAGGTACTCTCTGCAGCTTAACAGAAAAATAATTGAAGGCCATGTGTATGATGGTTACTTTGGAGAGATTTTATCACTGTAAAGTAAGTCTTAACGTGATTTACTGATGTAGAAAGCAACTGAGTTTTAATTATGTTGCATCGGTTCAGATCTTTTTTTGGTTTTCTGTCAACCACAGCATACCCACACTGGTAAACAGTGGTTGCAGTATGTAGTCAGTGCAAGTCAAAATAAATGAAAATTAAAGCCATTTGGCGTGCTTTAAGCAAGCTTTAATTGTTCTGCTTGTTAGCACTTTATTACCCACTTGGAAAAACCGTGGCTTTTTAGATTTCAAAGTAGATTGTTCTTTTGGGACACACAGCATTTCTGTCTGCTGCTAGTGATACAGATTTGTATGTTGCCTTTTAATCGACGCTGGTTTCAAACACGGAATTCTCAGGATGCACCTAGTACCACGGATTTCTGCAGAGTCGTTCTGCATGCAGGAAAAGAGGTTACAGCTTGGATCATAGTAAGGACAGGCCAAGAGACCTTATGTTTCAAGAACACCATAGATTCACAGAATGAGTGACCTTAAAGGTCATCTAGGTCCAACCATGTTTACATGAATAGTGACCTAAATCACTCTTGAAAGTAAGACATTAAGCTTAGAGGGCCCTTTATGGGCAGAGAACAGTTTAAGCATAAGGAATTAAAGCTGCTGGGTTTATGTCAGACTGTGTCATATTAAACATTTTGATGAGTAACAATGTAGAAGGATCAGGTGGATTTAAGTGTGTTTCATGGCCATTCATACTAGTCCTGTAAAAGAGCAACGCAACAGCTGAATTCCCTTATCCAACTCCCTTTTCCCAGTTCTTAGGAAGGGACTGCAACAAGCACTACATAACTAACAACTTCTGTTCCGGTACCAGAATATCTCTGGTGCCTTCTGAAGACTTCTAAGAGGGGAGCGGGAGTAGTCAGGCACGAAGCACTGGTAATTCTCTTCTGATTTCAGTAACCTGACGATAAGCTATGATTGCCTTTTGGTTGCAACAGGTTGAAGCAGACTCTTTAAGCTTTGTTGCTGAAGGCCTGCATTGAGCTTTGTGGATGTGAATTTCTCTGGCATTAGAATGAGGATGCAAACACCGTATTTCCTCTTCTGCACGATCCAAATGGTCTACAGAAAAAGCTGCTCTCTGAGAGCTGATCTGTTTATCTTACATCTCAGTTCTAAAAGGAAATGTGATACTAAACCAACAAGCAAAACCAGAACTAACAGTATCTTCTTTATCCATTTCAGTGACGTTTATATTCGTCACTCAGCAAGACCTGCAGTGCAAGCAGATGACCTCTTAATTCAGCCTCATGTGAGCTATCAAAATTCTGTTGTGCACAGTACCCATGGTGGTTTTATGCCACCCACTTGTCAATAAAGCAAAGAGGTTACCAGAGAAGCCTTTACAGTTCAAGGCTCAGTAGTTAGATGTAGGTAGTGCTAAATGGGTAATTTTTGGTCACAGAGTCTCTTTACAAGATTGTGTTTTTTCAGGGCTTGAAAAATCCATTTTATTATTTTTTTTTTTCTTTCAGGCATTAAAAATGACAGCTGCCCATCAGTATCTTGTTGGACCTGGAGATTGTCAGGGGCCATTTCAATTGGATATTGATATTTCCGGACTAATATTCACCCATCATCCCTGTTTTAGCCGCGAGCATGTGTTAGCAGCTAAACTGGCTCAGTTATATGATCAGTATTTAGCAAGGCGACAGAAGAATCTTACCAAACTTCTCACAGACAAGGTATTTCTGTGCTGCTTATAGCTTACTGAGAGAGTGCTGTGACATTTTAAGGTAAAAGCTGAATTTGTTTCTTCAGAGTAGAGTGATGACATTCTGATTGTGTGTAGTGAATGGCATTTTGTCAGAAGGTGAATATCCAAGTATTTCACCTGGGTGCCAATTAGAATTTCATCTTGAAGAATCAGGACCTCATACACATGGTAAAACCCTGTAAATACAGAATCATGACAATTGAGAGTTTTCTGTATGTAATTATCTCTTTCATACCAAGGTGCATGTCAAGGCACTGTATGCCTTGTCAATGTCAAACCATCTGTTAATTGTTTCTTTGTTCATTTAAGCTTCATGCTTTGAGGAATGCTGTGCAGTGTAGTGTAGATGATGGTGGTGCTGGTGTTCCTAGGCCTGTGGCACAGCAGAGCATACCTGAATACAAAATTGAGATCAGGTAGGTATGGATTCATTGTATCATTTTATAACAAAAATGCGTTCCTTTTTTTTTTTTCTTCCCATGCTGATACAGAATATGATTCATGTCAGACTTTAAAATTCCACTGTAAGCAGCTCTAGAAGAATTTTAAAGGCTTGAGAGTTCTTACTAAACAAGTTCAGTTAAAAAAAACCAAACAAACCAACAAAACCAAAAACATTAAGAAGAAAGTATAGCTTAGGCTGAAATTTTAATTCAAAAGAGTTCTACTTTGATTATCTTTTATTAATTAACTTAGTAAATATTTACTGCTGTTTTGCACAATTAAAATTCAGTTGAGGTTTCAGTAGACTCAGCTGGATGCATGCAAGCTCTCACAACAATGCAAGTGATGTGATTCTTTTTTTTTTTTTAACAGACTATCCCCCTGTTTTTTTCCAACTTCTTCTTCATTATACAAGTGTTCTTGATTCATTTCCCGTTCTTAGGTATTTTGACCATGTTTTTGCCAATGGGTTAATATTTTTGTTTTACAAGATTACAGTTCTTGTTCTTGGATAGTAAGTGGGTAGTAAAAATTATATTACAGTTTTGGCTTGGTAGTCAAAGTATTTTTGGCAAATGGACACTCGTGATCTGTAAGTGTAAGCAGGATGATAAAAGCTAAGTTATTTTGGACATCTGTGCTGAACAGTTGAACTAGTAAATACTTATAAAATCAGAAACTCTTTCACAATCTTAAACTAGGCAGTAATGTATTTAAATATATAGAAGCTTAGACTGTAATGGGTCACATGGTAATACAGTACTGAAAAAAATTGCTGTTTTTTTTAATAAAAATTTTACTTTCATCTTTGAAATCTACATCTGCTCATGCTACTACATTCACTCACTACTCTTAGTTTGGAAATTGCTTCTTCAGATTTTGATCCTTCAATCACACTGTCTTGTGCAGGACATAGAGGTAATGTACTGTTTTATACTAAACGACAAAGTCTTCCTTCTGTCAAAAAAAGGAGTAGCTTTTATTAGTATTTTGTTAACACATCTGCTGGAGGACTTGGAGCAGGCTGTGTGTTCCATTCAGTGCCAGTTACCACACAGTACTTTGGAGCTCTCGCCATGGAAAGCGTGAGGATAGTAATGAAGAGTTTCAAAGATTTCTTGGCTTTTGGCATCAACCCAGAGGCTTGCTTGATGGCTAATTCTAATTAGATAGAATATTCCTTCTGGGTATCTTAAGTGTTTTCCTATGTCTTCAGTGCTTTGGTTCAGCGTCACAATATTATGAATGAGGAGGAACTTGCCAGAAATCAGTGAGATCTGTGCTGTGTTAGTAATGTAGATGAGCTTGGCTGGGATTATTCTGGGGCTTTACATATCTGTAATTCCTTGTGGCTACAGCTCTGTGGGTTGGAAGCTGTATATGAGGCTTAGATGTGCTCAGGAATTTTTACTGTCATCGTGTTTAATACTAACTTGGACCACATATAAAACATCTGACCTGCTTTGTCTGTCTTTTAATACTGTATTTCCCTGATGGTCAGTGTAGTGCACTCATGAGAAATTACAGATGTGAAGAGTGTAGCATGAAAATAAGCTAATTGTTTCTTCCACCCTCCAATAACATAACTGATGTGTACTCTTTACTGGCTGAAGATCAGAGCTGTAGTTTTCCATCCATTTGAGCAAGAAACGTCATTCAAATACAGAGAACTTTCGTGAATTGCTAATTTCCGCCCTACTGTTCTCATTTGCTGAGGAGGAAGTTGTGGTGGGCTGAAATTCCCCTCCCACATTAACAACTCCAGACTAGCTCTGTTAAGAAGCAAATGAAGCTGTATTTAGAGGGAAAACTACAGTCTATGATGAAATGCAATGAGTGTGTACAAATATACACTATTCACAACATTTACAAACATGTACAATTATCAGAAAAACACAACAAACCCCTGGCCCCAGAGGGGCCCTGCCTCTTTCCCCAGACTCCCCTGGCAGAAGGAAGAAAGCCGAGAAGCAGAGAGATTGTTAAACTTAGCTCTTCAACGTCAGTATGCAGGTGTGTGTTACCTTCGAAAAGCAAAAGGCCAGAAGAGAAACTCAGACTACCCAGTAGAGAAACACCAGACAAACAGAGAGACTGCCTGTATTTTGTTTTGAGTACTGACTCTTAAACATTTCTATCTCCCCAATGGAAGCGTTTAGAATAATCATTATTTTTCTTTTTTACACCCAGTGGTGATTTAATTACATTCTTTTACCTCTCTGCCTAAACTCTTTGAAAAGAAATTAAAGGCATAGCCTTAAAACCATCACAGAAGTCAACATGTGCTGTGGGTTGTATCTTTCAGGCTCTTCTGGCTGAAGTATTTTAGCAGAGGTGATTTTCTGAGAGGCCCTGGTTCCAAACCGAGTGTCTTAGATTAGTGCAATTACTGACCTCTATGTTCCTATGTCTTTAAGCTTCATATTCTAGCTTCATCTGGTGGATGAAGAAAAGGTCGTTAAGCTGCATGGCTAAGTAATCAAGCTGCTAGCTGAAGAAGTGGAGAAGTTACTCAGATTGTTTTCATTACCTGAATATTCCAAGTATTCATGTGTCAGTTTCCATCTCCCATTTATTTATTTGGTTTAAATCACATTGTTTTTACTAGGCATGTTTAGCTACTCAGATAGAACTGGAAACAGTCTGTTTGTGCTGCATTGACACTTACTTTGAAAGTGTATGTTGGTTATTAAAACTGCTAATGAATAGCTCTTTTGCAAACAGATTAGAGGGTGGAAATGGGAAATACAATTCTGAGGGGAGGAAACCCAAAAGCTTGTTAATTTTCTTTGTGTTAAGAATCTTGTAGGGCTATCAGAGGACTTAGGTTACTTCATACATTGCTTTGTCTCTGAAGGTCCCTTTTAACAGAGCTAGAAGTTAAGTTTAAAACATACTTTGTAGTATGCAATTGTAATAAGCCTTATTTCAGAGCAGCAACGTAGGCTTCCTGGGCTATTGTTTGCATGAATTGACTTTAAAATATTTTTAATGATGTAGAGCTGTAACAAGTATTTCAGAAAACTTGGAGATCTCTAGAGAAGGAACTGTAATTGAAGTCAGATTGTCCAGAATGCAGGGGACTAAGAGCAGAGAAAGAAATCAAATCCTGACATCTTCAAGTCTGGGTTTTATGCTCCTTGGATTTAAACCACTGCAGCCATCAATGAAATTGAAACCCACACCACTTTGTCTGTTGGTATGGCAAGTTTTCACTGTTATTCAACTGAGTTATACAATTCTGATTGCTTTTGTGCATATGTGTATATATTTCTAGGCAAACCAGAAGACTTCGTGATGCTGAAGAAGAAAAAGACAGAATGTTGCTCAAGACCATTATAAAAGTTTGGAAACAGATTAAATCTCTCCGTAACTTTCAGAAGTTTGCTAACACCCCTTTGAAACTTTATTTGAGGAAGTATGTTTTGATAACACTTTTTATACATCATTTGCCAGCAGTGGGGTTTCAGTAAGATTAGTCAGTTTGGCAACTTAAAATTCTGATATGAAGGATGCAACAATGAGAATTTGAGTAGTGCCTGGCACTGTTTGAGTCTGCTACTGTTCTCTTTGAGTTTGGGGAGGAAGGAAAGTTGAAATCATTACTGTAACAGAAAAGAATTTCTACAGGCTAATGAATAAAGAAAATGTAATTATATTCATTGCAGGTAGCCTAAGAGTTGAGAGCAGATAGTAACTATCTGTACTAGTATTTTAAAATAGAACATACTTTTGATATAATTAAATTAATTCATGGAGAAGTAGACATATGTTATATATTACAAACTTAATTGTAGGCCTTACCTTATTTATGCAAAATGTTGATTACTGTTGTTTTGAAGGGAAGAGGTTGATCAGAGATTAGATGAAAAAGCATATGAAGCAGAAATTCAGGCTGAGATAAGCGAATTACTAGAAGAATATATGGAAGAATATGAAAAGAAAATGGAGGAGTATAAAACTGAGCTACAAGAGTGGAAATCCTGGAAGAAGATGCAGGTTAGTTCAAATCTTTGTTTCACAAAAATATAAAATTATTACTAAGCATGTTCAAATTTTTACCTAATTTGGAAAGAAATTAGAATAGTTATGCATAATTTTGTGAGTCTGTGGTACATGTACATCCCTTTATCAGTGTGGCATCTTGAAGAACCATGCCTACTGGTTGAGTAACCTTCCTTCAGTCCTAATAGAATACAGATGGTAATTTAGGCTATATGGGAGGTCAGCTGCTAGCTAGAGTGTTGAAGGAACAGGTTTATTTTGTCAGTTGGTTGGAAAAATTAAATAAATGTTTTGTTTGAAGTGTATGAATAGAATGCATTGCTGAGTTGTGAATCTGAAATAGCACTAAGGAATGAAAGAAATCTGATTTTTGTTTGTGGTGATTTTACAGTTACACAGTAATTTCTCTCATGTGTTTAGCATGTGGATCAAGAGAACAACAGAAAATAAGCTCTTCTGACTGAAGCAAGATCATGAGAATATTATTATTTTTATATGCAGAAGTCCAAGAAGAAAAAGAAAAAAGACATTCCTGACGAAGAATCATTAGAAGATGGTGATCTTGGTGAGGAACGTCTAAAACCCATCCCACCTAAAATGGCCAGTAGCCTTGAAATAGAGCAGCAGGTTAGAGAAAAAGCTGACAACTGCAGGAGGAAGCCTGGAGAGCCTGCTCTAATTCCTGAACTGGTCCTGTCAGGAAACGTAACTGCAACGGATCTGTGTCCTCGGTGAGATAAATGATGCCTGCAAATTACTTTGTTCATGGTTTTCTGCTGTTGTTTATCAATAGATTGTTTGTACAACTTCAGAAGCATGTATTCACCATTCTGATAAGCCTAGTGGTAAAACCTCTGCTTCTGAAGCTTGTATAACCTAGATAATTTTCAAAGCACATGTAACCTTGTGTAAAGTGGGCTTAGAGAAATCATATCTACACAACTCCCTTTCAGCATTCTGGTGTTCCTTCAGCATCTGCACAGAACAGTGATCCATGTAGAAAGAAGTTGTTTTCAGTGTAGAGTTCGTGGTGGTGCCACACTCACTAGCTAGTCCATTACACCAGGGTTCTGCTATAGTCAACAAAGGGAAAACAAATTGTGTAGTAAACCAGAGATTTCACTGTGGATAATATAAATTAATTTACTTATTTGTGTAGCTTTCCACATTTACACACACAGTTTAACATGAAGCTAGCAGATTTTAGTCATTTAAAAACTCCTTGGTTTCGCACATTTTTTTTTTATAGCTTTATCAAAGAGTATTGCTTGGCTGTTGTGCTCCCAATGACTGAAAACTTATCTTAAAAATATTAACTCAATTTGGTATCATGTGTTGTGCTTTGGAGGGAAAGGGAGAAGAAAGGAAAAAAATTCCCTAAAAAACTCCTTTTATGTGGAATTTGATTTAGTGGATATAAAATTTGACTTGCTGATTTTTGCATTATTTTATGTACCTGGGAACACAGGATGACATTTGTAGGCATTTTTAGAAAAATACCATCTTTATTTAGGTGACTTCTGTTTCCTCTTGATGAATTAAATTCTTAATAGAAATAATCAAGAAATAAAAAAGTTACTAAAAACTATGACTATATGACAACTTGTTTTGACCTATTTACAGGGGAGAAGCTTTGCGCCGAGAAGATGTGAAGAAACGCTCAGCGTTTGTCAAAGTCCTTTTCAACTCCAAAGAAGTATCAAGGACTGTTACCCGACAGATAAGTTCAGATTTCAGAGTTCGCTTTGGACAGATTTTCAATTTACAAATATTCAATTGGCCAGAGAGTTTGGAACTACAGGTAGATAAAGATTTGTCATAGTAACTTTAGAAAGATGATATGGAATGTAATCACTCCTATGACACTTCCGTTTTGCTCTATGCTGATGTTGTAAAGGCAGGGAAAAAAGAAAGACCTGCCCCTTCCCTGCTTCTCCAGTCACAAAATTTTAAGTTTGCTGCTAGATTTTTGATGCTTGTGCTTTATATATATAGATAAGTGTGGATTATATGTGTATGTGTTACATGACTGTGGGCTGCATAAAGGAAATAATTGAGACACTGCTAAATATGTTAGTGGAGCAGCCTCTTAATTTTAGAAAAACTAATGTATGTTGCAGATAAACTTGCCAAAATGGTCTTAAAACATTATTGTTCATGCAGTGAAATCATAATAAAGTTTACTGAAGCAAGGTAAGAAAAAATTCATTGCTAGTAACATCCATAACTGCTCTTAACATGATCAACAATGCAGTTAAGTCAAAGCACCACCACCTCCATTCAATGTGTGAATTAATGGGTGAGTGACATGAATAATCTTCAGAGCCAACACTATATTTTTAGGAAAAAGAGGGTCAAGATTTTACTACTTCTGTTAGATGACTTTTGCTGTTAGGTAACTTATCACTGGTAGCTCAAGGGAGGGTGTATATTTCTTGCCTTCTCTGTTTATGTAATGCAGAAATTGACAGGGAAAAGGAATACCATCTTGAATTAAAACAGCTGAATGCAGAAATCGCTTACATCACTGAGCCTGTAGCTGGCCAGGAAAGAGGGAAGCAGCCTGCAGTGCTTGCAGAACATAGTCTGTGTGCCTTATCCTGTCTTCTGTGGTGAGAAATAATGAAACAATCATTCTGGCATCTCCACCTGGTATCAGTGACAGTCAAAAGCAGTTGCATATTGTACAGTGATGCTCTTTGCAGCCTAAATTACATTAGGTATGTTAGGTGAGGAGGTTACACATTTTTGAAGAATTCAGAGCAAGTTAGATGCTGATAGCTGAAATGTCTGCTAATTGGTATTTTAGAAAGTAAATTAATACAATTGCCTTAATTAATGATTTTGTGCTTAAGTCGTGGTAAACCCTTTTGTCCAACTATCCTACAATATGTTTTCAACTTCTCTTGAATTTGTGTGTAATTTTTTTACTGTGCCTATAACCATGTATTTTTTCCTAGATATATGAAACAACAGGTATGAGCAGTACTACCTTGTTGGCTGAAGTGTTCCTACCTGTTCCTGAGACTACAGTTCTGACAGGCAGTGCTCCTGTAGAAGAAATAGAGTTCAGCAGCAATCAGCGTGTGATGTTAGACCATGAAGGAGTTGGGAGTGGTAGGGACTCTTTCATTCTCAGTTCTATGCTTCTCATTTTGCTGAAATGATGTAGCTTGCAAGCTGGTCTAAGTTGCAGAGTAAATTATAGTAAGAGCATTTAGAGTTTAGAATCATAGAATCAGTTAGGGTTGGAAGGGACCACAAGGATCATCTAGTTCCAACCCCCCTACCATGGGCTGGGACACCTCACACTAGATCAGGCTGGCCAGGGCCTCATCCAGCCTGGCCTTAAACACCTCCAGGGATGGGACCTCAACCACCTCCCTGGACAACCCATTCCAGGGTCTCACCCTGGAAGAACTTCTTATGGTGAAGAACTACTTCCTCACATCCAGCCTGAATCTCCCAACTTCCAGCTTCACTCCATTCCCCCTAGTCCTATCACTACCTGATATCCTAAAAAGTCCCTCCCCAGCTTTCTTGTAGGCCCCCTTCAGATACTGGAAGGCTACAATAAGGTCACCTCGGAGCCTTCTCTTCTCCAGACTGAACAGCCCCAACTCTTCGTCTGTCCTCATAGGAGAGGTGCTCCAGCCCTCTGATCATCCTGGTGGCCCTCCTCTGGACACGTTCCAGCATGTCCATATCCCTCTTGTAATAGGGGTTCCAGAAATGGACGCAGTACTCCAGGTGGGGTCTCACCAGAGCTGAGTAGAGGGGGAGAATCACCTCCCTTGACCACACTTCTCTTGATGCAGCCCAGGATCTGGTTGGCTTTCTGGGCTGCAAGTGCACACTGACAGCTCATGTTGAGCTTCTCATCCACCAGCACCTCCAAGTCCCTCTCCTCAGGGCTGCTTTCTAGCCAGTCACTGCCCAGCCTGTATTTGTGCTTGGGATTGCCTTGACCCAGATGCAGGGCCTTGCACTTGGTCTTGTTGAACCTCATGAGGTTGGCTTGTGCCCACCTCTCCAGCCTGTCCAGGTCCCTCTGGATGGATCCCTTCCCTCCAGCCTGTCTGCTGCACCACACAGCTTGGTGTCATCAGCGAACTTGCTGAGGGTGCACTCAATGCCTCTGTCCATGTCACTGACAAAGATGTTGAACAAGCCTGGTCCCAGGACTGAGCCCTGAGGGATTCTGCTTGTCACTGGCCTCCACTGGGACATGGAACCATTGACAGCCACTCTTTGGGTGCGGCCATCAAGCCAGTTCTTTATCCATCTCATGGTCCACCCATCAAACCCATGTTTCACCAGCTTGGAGACCAGGATGTGGTGTGGGACAGTGTGGAAGGCTTTGCTCAGGTCCAGGTCAATGCCATCAGTTGCTCTCCCCTCATCTATTAATGTTGTCACCTGTTCATAGAAGGCCACCAGGTTTGTGAGGCAGGATTTGCCCTTGGTAAACCCATGCTGACTGTACCCAATCACCTCTTCACTATTCTTCTGTCTCAGTAGTGCCATTTCACCTGTTTCCTTTCTGAGGGGACCCACACCTTCCCTAGGCTTCTTTTTACCATTAATATACCTGTAGAAATTCTTAGTGTTCTCTTTGAGCTCCCTGGCTAGATTCAATTCAAACTGTGCTTTGGCTTTCCTAACCAGGTCTCTTGCTGCTTGGGCAGCTTCCTTATATACCCCCCATTCCAGCTGTCCTTTTCTCCACTCCTTGTAGAGTTTCCTTTTAAGTGATAGCATGTCCAGCAGCTCCTTGCTCATCCAGGCATTCTTCCCTGCTT
Organism: Indicator indicator; assembly: GCF_027791375.1. NCBI lineage: Eukaryota > Metazoa > Chordata > Aves > Piciformes > Indicatoridae > Indicator > Indicator indicator. Next base: position 17,776,701 of record NC_072032.1, on the reverse strand, counting down.
TTCTCTTTGTTGGTATACATTGCTCCTGGACACAGAGGAGGTGGTCCTTGAATACTGACCAGCTGTCCTGGGCCCCTCTTCCCTCTAGGGCTTTGTCTCATGGCACTTTGGCCAGCAGATCCCTGAAGCCATCAAAGTCTGCACGCCTAAAGTCGAGGGTCGTAAGCTTAGAATACGACCTTCTGGTTGCCCTGAGGATCTTAAATTCAACTGCTTCATGGTCACTGCAGCCAAGGCTGTCTCTGAGCCTCATATTGGTTACCAGCTCTTCCCTGTTGGTGAGAACAAGGTCCAGCATAGCACCTTTTCTTGGTGGTTCCTCTACCATTTGGAGGAGGAAGTTGTCATCTATGCAATCCAGGAACATCCTGGATTGTTGGTGCCTTGCTGTGTTGTCCCTCCAGCAGATGTCAGGGTGGTTGAAATCACCCATGAGGACCAGGGCTTGTGACCTGGAAGCCACTTCTATTTGCCTGTGGAGGGCCTCATCTGCTTGGCTCTGCTGGTCAGGTGGCCTGTAGCAGACCCCTACAGTACATCTCCTTCCCCTGTCTTGCCTTTAATCTTAATCCATACACTCTCAACCAGCTCTTCATCCTTCCTCAGGTGGAGCTCCACTGATTCCAGCTGGTCACTGACATAGAGGGCAACACCTCCTCCTCTCCTTCCCTGCCTGTCCTTCCTAAAGAGTTTGTACCCATCTATCCCTACATTCCAGTCATGGGTATCATCCCACCAAGTTTCAGTAATAGCCACTATGTCATGGCATCCCAGCAGTACAGTGGCCCTTAATTCATCCTCTTTGTTGCCCAAGCTACATGCATTTGCATAGAGGCACTTCAGCTGGGCTGGCCCTGTCCTCTTGTGCCAATTCCCCACAACACAACTTGAGCTCCTGATCCCTTTAGCAGTTGCCCTAAGGTTCTGAAGTCTCTCTTAATTGATTGTGAGCCTCTCATTGTTACATCGTCACTACCCACCTGAAAGACTAGAAGTGGGTAGTAGTCTGAAGGGCTCACAAAGTTGGGAACTTTACCTACAATGTCCCTTACCTGGGCACCAGGGAGGCAGTAGACCTCTCTATGAAAAGGGTCTGCTCTGCATATTGGGCCCTCTGCTCCCTTCAGTAGGGAGTCTCCTATAACGATGACCCTACGAGGTTTCTTTTCAGGATTAGTTTTGATGGCTGGCCTGAGGCAACCTGTCATCGGTGCAGCTTCTGACCTTTTTGAGTCCTCATCCTTACCAATGACCTGTTCCTCCTGCAGAGCCTCATACCTATTCTGTAAGTGCACTGTAGGCAGTGTGCTGCTTAAAGTAGCACACTTGCTCTGTTTGCATTTGTTCCGTCTGGCAGGGACCTGTTCCCATTGGCCCTGCTCATGTGGGTTACTGCATGGAGTCTGAGAGGCTTGCTGATAGGAGGGTACCAAACTCCCTGCTCCACTAAGAGTTACCCCCTGTTATGATTTTGTAGAGGTTAGGTTATGGAAATAGTCAATTTCCCTTTCGCAAGTCTCTTATAGTTCTTAGTCTTTCCACCTCCTCTTTTAGTTTGGCCACCATGTTCATCAGATCCCTGATCTGCTCACACTGCTTCTGTAGCTGAGTCTTATTACTGAAGTTTGCTGTGGAATTTTTGTCTCTTACCAGTTTTAAGCTATAGGTAATAAAACTGTGTGTGTTTATTAGTATTAGTGGAGCTCTAATAGCTATAGAAGGTGTTCAAGGCTTTTTAGTGTTTAATCAGGCCTCTAACACAGCAGAGCAAACAGGTGGCATTAATTAGTATAGCTCCAGCGATTTTAATGTTTTAAACCATTAAAGAACAGGCTGTATAAGAGCGTATGCAGAGTAATTTTTTGTCTTCCTATTTGCTTTGTGGACATCGTGCAAAACATTTTATTCCTGGGACTTCAGAAAGATAAACAAGGGAGATCTAAGAAAAGAAGAAATAAGAATAGAAGCAGCATATGGAGCTTTCAAGTTGATATAATAAGTTTGAACAGCATTATGAGATGACTGGCTTGCATAAGTTTGCCATATATAAATACAGATTAATCTATAGCAGAAGATAGGTAAACTGTGGAGGAGAGAAATTTGGTAAAAAAAAAAAATCATTGCAACCAAGGTGTATGTAAATGCCAATGACCATGGTGAGTGAATATACAATGTAAGGACTGACTCTTCAGTCATGCATAATTCTTTTTATTTTGAATTTGTTTCATTAATAACAATATGCTGAGTCTAAAGACTGTTAGAAATATTAAATGGTGTGCATCTGTGAAGGCAAAAAAAAGAAAAGCACCTTTGGCATAGCTTTCAAGGCATAGACTTTCCTTCCAACCCAAATGGAAACCCTTTCTACACATATCATGGAAGCTTTCACTCCTTTGTAGGGCAGAGCACTTCCCTACAGCATGCAGCAGGATCAAGTAGTTTCACATTACTCTATTTCTATAAAGGCACAGGTTGTCTGACTACTTATTTTTCAGGAATTATTTTTGTTAGATGTTTGGATGTTGTGCTTAAATGCATAAATGCCCCACTTTGGGATTTTTTTCCCTTTTGATAGGTGTGCCCTTTTCTTTTGAAGCTGATGGTACCAACAAAATGTCTTTAATGACCTCTGGGAAAGTATCCAATAGTGTCTCTTGGGCAGTTGGAGAAAAAGGAATCCCCTTAATTCCTTCAGTATCTCAGCAAAACACAGGCATTCCAAGGTAACTGGATAAGAATTTCCAGTGATTCATGGGAAACTGTTTAAATTAGTATTTTTTAAAAATGCTTTGGTAATCAAGAATTTTCCTAGTCATTTTCTTTGAGTTTATTAAATTTTACTTTGAAATCTATCTCTTATTGTATTGTTTATAAAATATTGAAGTTATACTCAAGCTGATTAGCTTATTTTTTATGATTTTCTAAGAGAAGATGTATATATTGACAAGGAACTTTCCTGTAATCGTTTTGCTAACAACAGAAGCTTCAGCTCTTTCTTATCCAAGTGCATTTGGGGAGGCTGTTGGGATACATACTTGAAACGCCTTTTCTGTAATGTCTGCCCAGGTAGGCAAGAAGGCCAATGGCATCCTGGCCTGTATCAGGAATAGTGTGGCCAGCAGGAGCAGGGAAGTCATTCTGCCCCTGTACTCAGCACTGGTTAGGCCACATCTTGAATACTGTGTCCAGTTCTGGGCCCCTCAATTCAAGAAAGATGTGGAGTTGCCCAAATGTGTCCAGAGAAGGGCAAACAAAAATTCATCATTCTCTCACTTGCCATAGCTACAACTAAAAATTTTGTATTCAGGTTGTGGCAAGCTTTTTGGGTTTTGCCAAAATTGTTTTTAATTATTGCTAAACCACGTGGTTTAGGTATAAGTACTGTCAATTCTGTCTTTTTAGTGCTTTAAAAAATATTGATGCTGTTGCATCCATTGGCACATCAGGCTTAACTGACATGAAGAAACTAGCGAAGTGGGCAGCAGAAGCAAAACTTGATCCAAATGACCCAAACAATGCAGCTCTGATGCAGCTGATCATGGTAAGTGGCTTTTTCAGACCTGCAGGGCTAGTAGAGCCATGAAACACCAAATCACCAGTACCTTCTCAGGCAACCTGCATACATGCCAGGGAGGTAGTACCTTTTGAATTTGTGATGGATGTACTTGTGTGAGCGAAAGAAGCAGTGTGTCTACTGAAAGTAGGATTTATTAATCCATTTAGTAGTGAGTTAATGATTTATTAATGAGTATGACTTATTAATGTGCTCAGTAGTATTCTAGGTGTAAAGGAAAAATAGGTATAAGGGAATATGCTCATCAATTTATAAAAAAAAAAACACACAGATTTTGAGTTTGTTTTTTCCTTAAAGTCCAGAGGTATTCCCAGTGTACTCATATGGTGTTAAATAGGAGGTTGCTCATTAATGACAGTTGCACAAAGATCTGTTGTGTTGTAGAAGTTTGGACTTGTCTAAACATCAGACTGAGGAGTTATTTGCATAGCTGAAATTAATTAAATTAATTGTCTTTACAGGATAGCTTGTTAGATTACTCTGCTATGTGACAGTTTTCCTAGTCTTCAAAGTTCTGTCTTGTGAGGAAATAGAATTTTATTCTCTTCTTAAATGTCTAATGTCATATGCTTTGCTCAGCAAAAACCTACTTCAAAATACTTGGATCAAACTGAAAGCGGAGCACTGTCTCGGTTGCTTTTGCTTAACATGAACATCCCTGCATATAAGACTTAAGGTAATTTTATAGACTTTTACTACTTGACATGAGAAAGTTAGTGTTTTTTTAAAACTAATTTAGGTTGCTACAAGTGGAGAGGCACACGTTCCTGATTTCTTCAGATTGGAACAGTTGCAGCAAGAATTCAATTTTGTTTCTGATGAGGAATTTAATAGATCAAAGAGATTCCGACTCTTGCAGCTCAGAAGTGAGGAGGTGACAGAGTTCCGAAACTATAAGCAAGTCCCTTTACATGAACGAGAAATCAGTGACAAAGTCTTCCAGGTAGAACAAAATATTTCTTTTCTAGTTTTAATGCTGATACTATTTAACTTCCAATTAAGTCAGTTGATCCCTTAAAGGATATACAGCTATGCTTTAGATTAGAGCTTTATTCCATGAGTCTTTTCTAGTGTGATTTTAATCTAATTAAGATTGCTTCGTTCCAAGGCAATAGTTCCACAGCTATACTGTGGAAGGAGAAAAAGGTACAGCAACTGGTCTGCGCACAGATGTCGTAAGCTTGTTGGGTTTGTTTTTATTAAAAGGTAAGAGACTTTTAAAAATGATTTCACATATAGATAGGTAATGCAAAAATAATTCAGGCTTAAGCTTATTAACTTTTGAGCCATTTCTGAAGAGACTGGAAGCAATGACTCTAAGGAGAATGAAAACCTTTTTATGTTTGCACTACAGTCTATGTTGCAGTTATTTCTAGCTTAGTACATTGTTCCAATTAGCTTACCCTGTCTTTGCCTGTCCATTAATTACCTTCCTGAAATGCAATGTGTGCATTTCTTAATTTGGGTCATACTTCAATTATTTTTAATCTCAGCTCCATTATTGGTGTTAAGTTGTGTGATTTGTGTAGCTAAGGTGTATTTTAGAGTGTTCACTGCCTCAGCAGGATCAGAATCATCTCAGATTCTGGGAACTGCTGCTTTATCCCTACATCTTCACTAATTTATTTTTTAAAAAATCTTTCTTTGATTTATTTTGCGTTAAATCTGGTGGTTTGTTTTTTTTTTTAAAAGAAATGTGTTAATTCAATAATTTCTGGCTCTTTGCAATAAATACTCCTGCTTTTAAAATTTTAGATTAGTTTTGTATCATATTTAAAGGAGTGCCTCATCTTTGAAATACATTTCTGATCCAGTTGGTTTTACAGACTAACTTTGTTCATGCCATGAAAGACAGTTCATGGCTTCATGACTTGAAAGACAGTTTAAAAATTGTTTTATGGTTTTTTTTGTATTAAGGATAAATTGGATAAACCCATGATCACCCATTCCAAGTTCATTTTATATGACATGAGCATCAAAACTAAGTTTCAAGTGGTATTATTCCTAGTTGGTTTACTAACTATTTGGCAAAGTCTGAAATTTCATAGAATCATGGAACTATTGTTTGGAAAATACTGTCTGGAGGTCATCTAATCCTGCCTTCCACTGAAGTGGTGGGGCTGCTGCCAGCACTAGATGAGATCAGCTGTGTGTTTGTCGAGGCAGGTCTTGAAAAGATCTAAATGGGAGATTCCACAGCCTTTATGCATATCCTGCTCTACTCTTCTAGTGGTTTAAAAAAAAAAAATCATGTCCAACCTGAGCCTTCTAAGCTGTCTTACGGCTCTTTTTCCTGTATTGTCTGGTACTAAAAAGATGAATTTGGCACTCTGCTATGTAATTGTCCCTCAAGTAGTTGGGGGCAGATATTAGATTGCTTATTAATGTCTTCCTTGCCAAGCTAATTGCACTTGTTTAGTGCAAGAAAGACACTGAGATATTGGAGCAAGTCCAGCACAGAGCTACCAGAATATCTACAGGGCTGGAGCACAAGATGATGTACAAGAAGAGGCTGAAAGGAATTAAGTTTGTGTTGGCCTAGGAGGGCAAAGCTAAGGAGTATCTTAAACTTCCTTCAGGTACCTAGTGAAATGATGCAGAGCAAAGAGAGCAAGACTAATCCTAATTAGAGGCAAGATGATGATCGAGACAAGTTACTTCAAGAGAAATTCCTGTTGGATGTAATGAAAATGTTTTTCACAAAGAATATATTGAAGTTCTAGAACACACTGTCCAGCAAGTTTGTAGAATTGCCAGCTCCTGAGATACTGAAAATTCAATTGGCAAAGGCCCTGAATATCCTGCTCAGAGTGGTTCCTGCTTTCAGGGTTTAGATCAGATGACCACCAGAAGTCTCTTCCATCCTACATTATTCTAAGATTGCAATCTCTTGTAAATCATGCACTCCAGGCCTCTGACTGTCTTTTAGTTCTTTAGTGGGCCTCATCCAGTTTCTCCTGTGCTTGTGAATAAAAGTTGCATCTGTCAGTACAGCTTCCATTATAGTGTACCAGAACAGTAACCACTGCCCTGAGAAATATTCCATCAATCACTTCTCCCTAAGAACCAAATGGTTCTTGTAAATCTTTTCTTGTGGTGGTAACCAGCAATCATCTCAGCCTTTCTGTTAGGTTGCAGACTCTTTTCTCAAGCCTTAGACAAAGCAAAATCTTCACACTCTGGATGCTTAAAGAGCTTTTACTTTCTCACAATGTACAAACAAAGATTTTTTTTTTTCTTCTGCTACTAAATCTATATTTCTTGAATACAACTTAAAAACAGCTCAGTAATTGTTTCTCAAAAACCTCTCCCACAGAGTTTCTTCTGATGTGAGACAGTATGAAAACTAGTTGCATGTATTAAAACAGTTCAGATTTCAGGTCATCTTCCATCAGCACTGCATCACTTTGGTTTATAAAGGATTCTCCCAATTGCAGCTGCAGCGAGGGAAACCATTTCCAGTTCAAATAGAATTTCAGTTTACAGCAGGTCAAAGTTCAGCTTTAAGAGAAGAAAGAAGTCTTCAAGTTATTCATAGTATTATAAACCACATGAATCTTCTAACTTAATGGAATTCTTGTCTTTTATTTGTGGAAGTTTAGCAATGCTTTTGCTGTATACATTAACATCAAAACCAGCTTTATAAACCTCTGATATCTGTTTTGGCTTACTGTGATCCATATATTAATATGAATGAAATAATTACCTTTTTTCATGTGTATATAATATAGCAATGAATATTTATTGAATCACAAACTCTTTAGGACTATGAGAAGAGACTGAAAGAGGGAGATGTGATTGACAGCAAAAATTACCTGGATGCACACAGAGCAGTTGTTGCCAACTATCTGCAGAAGGTAAGCTGTAATAAATATGGATCCAAAGTATTTTTCTAAGCCATACGTTGCTTCTATACTTAGATGCTTTAGTTCCATGAATACTAAAAATTCTCATCTCTAAATGTGAGCCACAGACATTTTCCACATTCCAGGTTAGGCCTGAGAATGGTCTTACATGAACAAGTGGAGGTTTGTGTATGACTCATTTAAAGCTATTGAAAAAGGTGCAATTCTGGATTCTTCTAGCACTTCTGTAAATTCATTTTTCTTCAGTGTCCCAGAGATCTGTCCTGTTGTGTCCAGGTACTCACTAATTTCCTTCTCCTCATTTTCCTTCTTGTAAGCTGTGATGCTAAGAAAATTATCTCCAAGAAAGCAGCCCTACCCACTGTTAACAGTCATTTGATGCAATACATAGTGTCTTGTCCTGCAGCCTAAGGCAGAGGGTGTATCTTCCCATACCTAATACCATGCAGATTTCTTTACAGTCTTCTCCAGAACTCCATTTAGGTGTGGAAAAGAGATGTCTGTTAGTGTCATTCATTGTTGTGATTGTTTCTGATGATGAGCTAGAAACTGTATGTTTCTAGAGAATCACTGTGTTTGTAAAATGAGCTCATACTGTGTTCCAACAGAAGTAGCTGGTGGAAATGAAATTTTCCTTGGACTGTGGCTCTTCTAAAATTGGTAAAAAATAAGAGAATGTGGATCTGGACGTTTTTTTGTGTGTAATAGACAATTGGGGTGCAATGGGTCTGGATTAGAAATGTATTTTTGTCTCCTTTCCCTCCCCATTCACAGGTTCGAGAATCAGTAATAAACCGTTTCCTTGTAGCAAAACACTGTTTCCTTCACTCTGACCTTGTCAATGAAGAGGAGATTCCCAGCCTGGGGTAAGGAACTATCTTTATTTGTTCTAAGTCAAAATAATTTGTGTAAACCCATCCATGGTCTATTTTTGCAAAGTGTATTGATGTGCCTAACTGATGGAGTTTTGTGCTCTGTATGATATGTAAACTTCCAGTCGCTACATGCCCCTCTGCCAGTGCAGGTGGTGTGCTGATCCATGAAGTGCTTAAAAACTTCTGTAAGGAAAGGGCTGGCTTTGGCTGAGGTAATATGACAGCATGTAAGTAAGATGTAGCAGGATATAATGCAGCAGTCTGTGATCTGATGAGCTGAACATAGCCCTGGCTGGTGCCAGATTGAATGATTTCCAAATATCAGACAAGCATCAGAGATAACAACGCTACTACTGGTTGTATTCACTTAGAGTCAGTGCATGTGCCCTGCAAATAATGTGCAGAAAATTATTTAGCAGTCATTTTCTTTATTTAACTTCTGTATTTCTGTTTGGTGTTGCTGAATGTCATCATATGCTATTTGCTTTCAGAAATGTTACTGGATTTGGAAATGCTTCTTGTTCCATTTCTTTTCTTGTCTTCTTTTTTTGATTATTATGATTTATACACTTTGAATTTATGTTCCAAATTCCATACTTGATGATTTTGATATTTTCAAGTTATCCTAGCATAGGTAACTCTTAGTTAGTGTTGCTGACTTAAAATGTAAGTAAACAGTTGTGAAAGACAAGTGCTTTTATGTAGAAGTTTCTTGTGATGCCCTTAAAGTACAGAGAAAGCTTTTTCAATCAGCAGTATAAATCTAAACAGTTCCATCTGCTGGAGGCACAAGGACTTGCTCTCTTACAAGAGTTGGTCCAATTTTTCAGTTCATGTTTTCGCATCACAGAATGGAAAAATCCAAACAAGACCATAATCAGCTTTTACAGTTGCTTAAAATTAAAATCATAGAATTGTTAATGCTGCATTGATGTTTTGTTATCATGAATACTAGTTCATATTGAATTCTATTTGCTAATTTTATGTGGCTAGTGAATGTAAAATGATTTGTTTAAAGCATCTACTTGGTGGGATAATTCAGTAACTGAGAGTTTTATGTTATTCTAACAGTAATTACTGTGGAATTTTCTGTATAAGGAAATAATGCCATTGCTTATCATATTTTTAAGTAATTTCTGGAATTTTAGCAGTTAATAACAATGATGTATAAAAACATCTGCTTTTTATTCTCACTTTTTTTTTTCCCCTTTGGTTCTGCTTTGCCTTGGGTTGTAAGTTCTGAGGGTCCAGGGTATGTTGTGGCATATTCATTCTGCTTCCTATTGTTTGTTTTACATAGCTGTGTAATTAGATTTTTTTTTTTTCCTTATTCCATACAGTGGTTGTTGACAACTTTGTCAATTGCTAGATACCTGGCTTGTAGCTCCATAGTTTAGATCTGCCTCAAAGCTGCGTAATTGTCTTATTTGTATCTTGCCTTGTTTTGGGGGCGAAAAAAAAACAAACCACACGTTTTTGTCATTTAACTTAAAATTTATGAATTTATAAGACAGACTTGGATGGATTGTGTCATACTAAAAACATTTTGACATTTCATGGGTTTGTATGGCACTAACAGGATATATTTCCTTTCTGTTAGTGCATAATTTGTATGTGTTTCATGGAAACACTAGAGTGCTGGATTCTATGCAAAAATGACTAAATATCTGTTTTATGATTGTTAGTATTATGGGACTCAGCCTCTTTAAACTGACAGAGCCAAAACGTCCGTTAAAGCCAAGAAGAAAAGAAAGGAAGAAGGTCACAGCACAGAACTTATCAGATGGAGACATAAAACTGTTGGTGAACATCATTAGAGCTTATGATATTCCAGTGAGAAAACCAGTGATGAGGTATGTTTAAATGCCTGATTCCAGTACAGATCAGTTTTTCTGGTTGCAGCTATTTTGCTGACAGCTGAAGCAACTAATGATTAAAAATTCAGCCATGTGTATCCTCATGATAAAAACATACATCCATGGATCTCTGTATTAATGATGATAAAGAACTGCTCTTCTGCAAGTTTGTAGAATAATGTGATCATTTGTCAGTAACAGCTAAATTCAAAGACTATATTCAGTCTGCTTAAGGAAGAAACTGTAAGATAACTTAGAGCTTTGATAACATTGTAACTCTGTTAATACTCGATTATTTATACCTTAAGCCTGTTAGTTACACTCAGGGCAATTTTAATTTCTAATATCGTAAATACCAAAAATAAGCATTAAAAAAATCCAGTTCGTCGTCGTAGGGTATTATATTTGTCTCCTGAGTGTAGCATGTTAGTCTTCTTCATGAACTGCTGAAGTTAATGGACTGAACCTAATTTTGCTCTAATTACTTCCGGGCACATAAAGGCAATGCCTGTACTGCGTGATGCTGTGTCATGCAGAGGTTGCTTGAGCTCTGAACACTGGTTCTGTTCCAGAAGCCATGTATTACTGCAGTGTTGTTCTCTCTCCCAAAATTAATACACCTTGCATTTAACTCAGAGGTGTTTCCAAGCTGACCAACTGCTGTGCATACAGGAGTTAGCACGTAAAGATAATAAACTTTTACTGTAATAAAGGTTCTGTTGGGTTTCTGTAAATAAGTTCATACTAAGGAAAGCAATTCATATTAGAAACATGTTGACAGGAACAAAAAGGTGAAGATTTCAATTCATTATCAGTATTACAAAAATAACTAGAAAGCCTCCCAGTCTTCCTGCACTACATGATATGTATTTTGAGCTGCTTGCCCCATGAATGCTTTCTTTTGTAATGTATGCTGTGGTGCTTTTAGCCAGAAAAAAAAGTTTACTTCAAGTTGACACACTGTAAAAATGAACATACTAATTTTTATTTTACTTCACTCAGAGATTGCCAATTATGTCATACTCATATGGGTTTAATTTTGTTACAGAGGCTTTGCCTGGATACCATGAAGTCTACACTGTTTATGAATTCTGTGGGGATTCATCTGCTTAAATTGAAAAACCTGTAGTTCAAGGAGACTATATGGGGGAGGAAAAAAAATCAGAAGCTAACAAGCATTTCAGAAAGGAGAAGACACAAAGCACACTTTTGCAGTGAGGCTTACGAGAGCTATGCACTCACTACCCCTTTCTGGGATTCGTTTCATGTCATTTGATCAAATAAATATCTTTCCAGTGTTAAAGTCATAACGTAAAAATATCAGAAGTATTTCCAGAATTCAGGGATTTGTATTTTGTAATGTGTTCTCTGTCTTTTATTGTTGTTGTCTGTTTCTTCTTGTAGCAAACTTCATCAGCCTTCCAAATTCTCGAGGTCTTTTAATGAGATGTTTGCAGCCTCTCCAGCAGCTCACATCCCAACTGATAGCCCAGACTGGGCATTCAACCAGGTAATATTACAGAGCTAGCATTTGCTTACATGAGCTTGTGGGCGTTCTTTTCCAGAAACAGTAACATTCACAATCAGGAAGATATGTTATCTCCTTGGCCTCTAAAAAGACAGTAAAGCTGCAAAAGTTCAGAGAAGGGCAATAAGGATGTCAGAAATGCAGAATGACTACTGCATAGTGGAAAATGGTAGGGCTTTTCATCCAGAATGTTAGTACTTAGGAGTAGAAGAGGAGGGATGTGGTAAAAAGACACAAAATCCTGAGTAATGTAGAGAAGATGGACTGGGAATGGACTCCTTACTGTCTCTCTCAGTACAGGGGTGAGGGATCATCAAATGAAGCTGATAGGAATAAAGTTTAAGACAGACAGAAGCTTGTGGCTCTTCATGGAATTGTAGGCACCCAGAGAAGTTGCTTACATGTACTGTGGACTAAATAGGTTTTGTTGCATTGAAGTGAGTATCAGACAAGTAGAAGGAAGAGTGATCCATTGGGAGTTACTTAATAGAAAAATCATTACAGGCTTTGGAAGTCCTTCATCTGAAAACTGTTGAAACCTGGAAGGGTAATAGGAGAAAACTTCACATGTACCTGCTCTGTTGTTATTCTTCTACATGTGCTTGCTGATGGCCATTTTCACAGCCTGAATTTTGGTCCCAGTGCACACTTAGCCTAAAACAGGACAGCCATTCCTACAGCAAACAAATAGCATTTGTTTGCTATTAAGAATTAAATTCAGCATCATTCTGAATGAGGATGGAAGCCCTTTAGGGTTTTTTCTTATGATTTGCCCTCAAAATAATAGCTTTTTGAAATGTAGAAAAGTTTCTGTCATATGTATTTGAATGTTAATGAAATGTTCCATTAAGGCTTTTTAAATCACATTAGGGGTTTGTTGTGTATAGTAGGAGTTGCTTATCTGTAATAGAAGGCTGTTTCAGGGACAGCCAGGATTGTAGCAGTAAGCTTCTTGGATTACAAGTGCGTTTTTCTCCATTGCTGTCTGCTTCACGTGCTCTGCTGCAGTTCCCTTCTTTGATTAGACAACCAGTAGCTTTCCCACTCTCAGGAGAAAATTTGTATGTAAATATGTCAAGTATTCTGAATACACATCTTTTAGAAATGCCAACATGTCAAGTTGTTTGTTTGGGTTTTTTTAAAGCTTCATACATCTTAGAAGCCCAGGAAGTGGAATATTTAAGGTGTATTAAAGTTTTATCTAGGCTGAACCAGCCTGGTCTCCACAAATTATGCAGTTATTTTTCTAAATACATTAAAATGTATAATTTAATATACTCTAATGATGGAGGCCTGTATTCTTTGTTTTAATCTGTATCTATAGGTCTTGGTCCGTCCTTTTGTAGAAGTTTCTTTCCAGCGAACAGTCTGCCGGACCACAACAGCAGAGGGTCCAAACCCCAACTGGAACGAGGAACTCGAGCTTCCGTTTAGGTATGGCAGAAGGAAACCAAATTATTTCTGCATTACAATACTTCTAATTTGAGCATGCAAATTCATTCAATTTTTCCTGTTCTGTTCAAAGCATTTTGGTTTATTTAACCTTTTCAGAGCTCCTAACAATGACTACAGCACCCACAGTTTGCAGTCGGTAAAAGATGAAGTCTTCATTAATGTTTTTGATGAAGTGTTTCATGATGCTGTAGAGGTGAGTTCATAATTGAAGGACAGTGACACTTCAGAATATTGTGAGCTTTTTGAAGTTGACAGAAGATGACTTTTCAGTGTAATACCTTTTACCATCCTGTGCCTCTTTGTCTCTATTCTGCATTTCCTTATGATTCTGTATCTAGTCTACTGCAAAAGGGAGCAATCTCTAGTGTCAGCCTTTGTCTGTACTGTGTTGTTTGTCAGAGTTGAACATGTGTATGAAATATGCAGCATACATGTGTATGCAGCATACATGTGTATGATATGCAGTTAACTTGGAGATACTAAAACTGAGAGGCAGCGTATGAATTGTAATCTGAACTCTGTTCTTCTTAAACTTACTTTTTACTAAGTTCCAGATGATTTATTGCAGCTCCTGTATATTTTAGTAACAATCTTTTTATGCTCTAACACCCCATCTTTTCACTGTATTATATTAATTTTTTGAGGTAAAAATTGAAAGCACTAGTAACAAGAAATTCTTGAAAGCTCTTAGTGTTGCCATAACTCCTTCCCTTGCTGAAACCAGTGAAAGCTTTCCGAAATTCAGTGTGCACAAAAATAGCAGCACTCAAGATTCTTGAAAATACAACCCAAAAATAAATTCTACACATTTCACTGAGAGCAGAATTCAAAAGTGAACTGATATTTGGTGAAACAGAAGGAAAGAAGATAATCTGGAAACTCAGATGTCACTCCAACCTTTAGAGATTATCTTATTTTTATAGAACTGCTAGGCTGATGTTTCTAGATCTGGAAATCCCTGGTAGGCAATACACATGAAAACACTGCTTCCATTCCACAGGGTTTATGGGAAAAAAAGCCTTCAAAAAACTTTTTAAAATACTAGTAAAACACTCTATTAGAAGCCCAGACCTTAATTTATGTTGTCTGAGGAGACTCTTGTGGGCTCCTTGTCAGATTTTCGAGCTCTTCATCACAAGTTATATAGGACTTGAACTCTGAAGTGCAAGCATGTTGTATCATGGACCATGATGTTGTAGTTGTTCAGCATGTGGCATGCTTGAAAGGCATGCAGAATGACCATTGCCATGCTAGTAGTTGAACTGATACTTTCAGTAAATTGTTAAAATAATCCAAAATTTTTATTAATGCTGTGATTAAATTGTTGAATTAAAGGAAATAAGGTTGGCTTACAAAGGTGTTATGTTGGGCAACTTTTTAATAGGATGATCATGAAAGAGGAAGTAAAATCCGCACCCATGTTGAGAGACACTGGCTGGGATGTGTTAAGATTCCATTTACTACCATATACTTTCAGTCAAGGGTGAGTGTCAATAATTGGGAGTAAATCTCTTAAAATACGAAATTGGAGAATGGAAAGGAGTTGGTAATAAAATGTCTGTGGTGGCAGAGGGAGGTACAGAGTGCTGGTAAGTATCGGAGCACTCTTTGTGGGGAAGCTGGCTGCATGGGCTCATGCACTGAAGAAGCATCAGCAGCTTCTGCCTGGAAGGTGTCCATCTGGGGATGCTAGTGCATTATTCTTACAGCACTCAAACATAGGCGAAGGCCTGCTGGTGTGATGGTTCAGAAGCATGGTGCTACAACCTGTATTTCATCATTTTCCAGGTAAATAGTGCCATGTGGAGATCGCTCTTTGAAGGAAGAACAGTGAAAGCCTGTCACTCTCTTCCATTCTGTACAAAGTAGTGTGTATGATTTTCATTATATTAAACATCAGTCTCCCTAATATGCAAGAGAGGCTGAAGTCCTATTGTCATTAATACATTTAACAATGAGATCTCTCATTGTTTTCCCCACAGCTAATCAGTATATTTGTCATAGTCTCTCATTTTATAGTTTTGTAATTCAGAGTAGCAAAGAAATCAAACGTATAAAATATTTGAATATGAGCAGCAAATATATTTGAGAAGGAAGTTTTTGGAGTTTTGCTACTAACAAGACATGTTTCTCCATATGTGTTGTAGATTGATGGTACATTTAAGGTGAATATTCCTCCTGTCCTCCTTGGCTACAGCAAAGAGAAGAACCTGGGAATCGAGAGAGGTTATGACCCTATGCACAGTCTGAGTGAGGGCTCCTACATAACCCTGTTCATTACCATTGAACCACAGCTCATTCCTGGAGAGGCAGTCAAAGAGAAGGTAACTTATCAGTAACTCCTATGTTTTTTGTTTCCAGTGGTACAGTTCTTGAGATGCAGATAAGTACTTAGTGCACCAAAGGATGTGAGTTACAAGTACAGAAGGATAATATAAAGTCTGTCTGTTCTACCTCACATTTTTCAGCTCAGTTCAATGTAGTTGGGTGCACCATTAAGTCAGATCGATGCTTCCAGCATGAGAAATAACTCTTCCCAGGTATCTAGCTCTGTTATTAACAGAAAGTAGATTTACATTGATTATCTGTGAGCATATAATTTCCCATTTACACATGTAAACAATGAAGTGTTCATGTGAGCGTTTGTGAACAGTGGATATCAAGGAGGTGACATAGGTGCAAGAGGTGCAAATGTAGTATTTTCTGGCTTCTGTGTTTGTACTGCTCAAACACACCATTTATTATTTATGGCTTCATGCATGCCTCCAGATCTTGAAGATAATTCTTTTTAAAGCTGTTACATTGGGGGGGTTTTAGATTTTTTTTTGCTAAACCAGAAGTGCCTTGCACTAACAGCCCCAATATGTACCTAAAATCCATACACCTCTTGCTATTTTATGTAACATTCTGTGATGATTTTGAGATCCATTCAGCGAGGCGTCTGTTTTTCATGCACAAACAGCAGCAGTTCATTCATTTCCAATTCAGTGGTACGCTGATCATTTATTACAAACAGGAGCTGAAGAGAAAGGCTTGTTGTTATGTAATTGCTTTTTCAGAGTAAATATAAAATTTCTATGATACATTCTAACCCCCTCTTTCCTGTTAAATTGCAGTCTTGGAAACTATCCAGTCCTATGTTTTGTTGCTCTCCTGCCATACTGTGGGAGCTGTTATAATTTAGTACTGCTGAAAATAAAGAATATGAATAAAGTGCATTCATGGATGCCTTCTAAAGTTAGTTAGCTTGAATGATAAAATTATTACTAGGACTCAAAACTATAAATATAAACTTAATAACCTGGAAGCACCTTTAATTAGATGAAACTTTATTCAAGAGTTTCATGTTTTAATCTTCGCATACAGCAGTTAGTTGCTGGGAAAAGATGTACTGAATTTGTAAGGAAACAGCTCTGCTTGTAGAAATATGTCCCCAGTACTGTTTCTAAGGAAAAACCATAGAAATTCAAATAAGGGGCAAGATTATTGTAAAATATTATGCATTATATGTTGCAAATCTTGACATCTTTACTGAGCCAACCTTTGTTCATAGTTTCTTGCATAGATGCAATTTGATGCTTATTACTAAAAGGTTATGTATTATATTAATGCTTAGTAAAATGGTGCAGTTTGGTAGCTATATTTAGAACTGATCTGAATGCTTTGGAAGGAAAATACAGCTTAGCAGCAGAGAATTTCTTTATCTTGGATACTAAGCCAAACCAAATTATTTCTTTAGCAAACATTGTTCAGGATTTTCAAATAATCCTTTTTTCCCCCAAAGCAATCTAAATATAAACCAGTTAGATATCACTTCATGTTAGAGGAAACTAGGTAAACTGTTCTGTTTTAGGTAGTATGTGTCTAATAGAAAGGTTGAATTCTGTGCTGCAACCTCCCAGGTGTAACACATACATTTGCTATAGAAAGTGTCTGCCATAAAATGACAAAAATAAATACTTTTGCTGTCCTTCATTCCCGTTCCTTGCCATTTCTGCCTAGCCAGTCATTTGAAATACTTGTGTACTAGTTTTAGGATGCCAAGCTTAATTTTAGTTTAATTTTATGATACCTTTTTTTGTATCTTTACCTGTTTTTTCCTCTCTTTCCTTCTGTCCTTCCTGAATCTCTATATAGATGAATGAAATGCTTAAGAAGGTACAATATTAAATTAGAAAAGTATATAATTTATATAAATTATATGCATTTATATAAATTAAATCAGTTGAGAGATTCCTGTTGTCCCCTATTCAAGATGTAGCTTGGGTTTGTGCCATTCAGCAATCTTTCTACACTTTGCATTACTTGACTCTGACATAGTTGCTATCTGTTTGTCAGTAACATTTGCAGTGAATATTTACATTTCAATTTATAAAGTGCCAGGGGCTGTTAATGACCACTGTGTACCTTCTCTGCTGACTTGGAGATGTGGCTACAGGGCAGTGCCCAGCTGTTCCACCTCTGGTGCATTTGAGAAGAAGGGTAACAAATGACAAAAAGTGGTTTAATATGAACAGAAATGCTATGAAGTGTGAGCTTTAATTCTCATATAGAAATACATAAGGGATTCTAAGTAGATGAAAAATGTATTTTGACCGATGCTAATACCTTTAAAATATGGCCTTTTAAGTGACACATAAGCAGATAATTGTTACTGATTTTATATATATATGTGTGATATATACGTGCTTTGAAGTCTTAGTTCTGCTTCTGGAAAATCACATCTAAACAAGTCTGGATTATATAAAGATTCATCTAAAATTTTCTTGGACCGTCCCTGAAAATATTTTGGTATTTTGCATGGTTGTTGCAGTATTATTTATATAAGAAGCACTGGGATTTTGTGCATAACCTCAGCTGTGGTTTTAATGGAGCGTTATGTGAAAAGCCTGTAGGATTAGCACCTAACCATAATTGTTTACTTTTAATATGTGGTGTTTCATCCTTGCAGTTTTTCTTGGCTATAGCTTTCACATTTTGTAGTGCTTTCCTAAAGCCAGCTCACAGGTACAGGTCATTAAGAGCATTTGTAAGTAAATGCAGATTGCTGATTTTCCATTGCCTTGACCTTGCAGACATGTCTGCAAGCTACAGCATAAACCACAGGCAAAACGCACTCCTTTTATGTAAAGAGTTAAACCCAAACTCTAAATAAAACCATTTTTGTATAACTTGTATTATCTTTTGAAGTTTGATACCCAAGAAGATGAGAAATTGCTCCAGGCAGCAGAAAAGTATGAAGCTGAGTGCACATCGAAGTTTCCAAGCCGCCAGTGCTTAACGACTGTGATTGACCTCGATGGGAAAACAGTTTTTATTACCAGATATATCAGACCTTTGAATCCACCACAGGACCTTCTTGATGCTGCCCCAGATAGTTCTCAAACTGCAGCAGTAAGTACTTGGAAAAGTCAGGGAAGGTTCTCAGGTATAGATTTTGGAACACGTGTGTTGACACATGCATGTAGACACACCACCATTTTATAGGTGTTCTTCTCATAAAGGAACATCCAGAGCTACAAAATAAAGTAGTAGTGACTTTATGCTACTCAGTGTGTCTATCCATGATGATGCTGGAAAAGGATATTTGTCTTCTCTGGAACAAAATAGGGACAGAGTGTTGTCCTTAAAACGACAAAGAATTCTGCCAAACCTCAATGGAAATAAATCATATCAGTCTTTGATCTAAATTCTAAAATGAGCTAGCTGCTGCTGTGAGGAGCTCAGACTTTTGTCATTGTTGTCTGTGGAAACAGCACTGTTTCACATCTGGTCTCATACTGCTGTTGCTGGCTATCCCTGTTGTGAGTTGAAGGCGTGACTTGTGATGTTTTTTTTTCTTGCAGGAGGTGGTGGCTCGTTACGTTGCTCTCATTCCTTTTCTGCCAGATACTGTGTCATTTTCTGGAATTTGTGATTTATGGAGTACATCAGATGTAAGCAATGCAAATTCTTTATCTTCTAGAATGTGATATAACATCCCAGCAGCCCTTGCTTTCAGGGGGAGATCGTACCAGATGAGTTCTTGAGGTCCCTTCAGACATGAATTATTCTGTGATTCTATTGTTGTGAGGACTTTTTCTGTGTAAGGAAAAGGAATGAGGGCCAAGTAAGCAGAAAAGTTGCTTATCCTGATAGGAGCCAAAATATTTATCTTCCATAGATTGTAATTGATTGACCCTAAGAATGCTCAGGGCTTTAAGCTTTTCCTGTTGTGGTGGTGGTGGTGTTTTTCCCAGTTATAAACCAACACAGAATGTACAAGTTAAAGGGCGCTGACTGCTGGAGACTTTAGACTAAGCTAGAGAAAAGATGTTGCACTTAATGTCAGCAATAAGGGGACACTCAGCCTTCTCTTTCACATACACATACAAATAAGTCCCTCATGTGTAGCATAACAGCAGACACTAAGTTAATCATAGATAATATTTTCAGCATCTCAGAACTTTTCTGTACATTTCAGAACTCCAAAGGCAAAGACTCTGGTTCTTGTGGTAAAATCTCACACCTGCATCACCAGCATTCAATTTTCATCCTGCATTTTGAAGCAGTGCACAATAACCAATAAAGATCAGCTGCAAAGATCTGAGGGGACTCTTGCTTCGGAAGTGTTAAGAAATAAATTGATATGCAATTGTTAAATGCATTGAAAGGCCTTAATTTTTATTTCTCTATTACCTCAATTAGCAATTTCTCTATCTTCTGGCGGGAGATGAGGCAGAACATGCTGTGCTCTTGTGTAATTATTTTCTTGGTATGGGAAAAAAAGCCTGGCTTGTCATTGGAAATGCTATTCCTGAGGTAAGAAGTCTGAATATTAACTTTTATTCTATGAAGTCTTTGGTTCCCACCCAGGGCTGTGTCTGCCCAACATTTCTCTGCCACATAAACCATGTTATTATGTGTTTGTTGGTTGAATTGTAATGAACCTGTAAATTCTTCTAGTCAGTTCCACCCCCCACGCTCCCCCATATACTATTCATCTCAAAAGTAAAACATTCCAAACAATACAAAGCATGTCTTTGTAGCCAGTTTTAATACATCTTCCTTATACTATTTTTTCCTTCCTAGGGACCAACTGCATATGTATTAACTGTGGAGCAGAGTCAGTATGTGATTTGGAACCCCAGTACTGGCAGTTTCTATGGCCAGTATGATACTTTTTGCCCTTTACAAAATGTGTACTGTCTGATCAGCTGTGATAATGTAAGTGCACCCAGTCCTGTCACGTTTCTATACGCATGAGAGTTGATAACTTGATGTTTTTCTTGACCTTATGCTTCATTTGTTCATCGGTGTAACTATATTTGAATGAAAACTGGAAGTTGAGCTTGTAAGTTTGTGCCTTAATTTTTTTGGAAACATTACAAGGAAGCAGTGAGTCAGGCCTCCATTGTGCACCAAAGTATGGCAAGCATTTGCTTTTATTTCCTCTGTTATACCCAGAGAAGTCACGTGAGGTGTCACATAGTTTAAGTTTTGGGTTCTGATCTCCTGGGACATCAGTGCTGGCAGCCTAATCAGCTAACCTTGAACTGCATTACTTCAGCATCTTTCAAAGCAACTAATGGCAGTGTACATGTGACTAAGCAGGTGTGCTGTCAGCAGAGCAACACCACTTCATCTCTAACCAGGGAAGAAACAGCTATGTTGTGTCACAGAGGCTGCTCACGGAATCATCACCTATAAAAAGTTACATGTTAATTAGTACATTGATATATTAATTGTTGGTATGTGTTGCAGCCTTAGTAGTAGTTTTTTACAGGTTCTTTTGAACAAGAAGCTTAGAGTGCTTTTAGGTCTCAGACTCGGCTCAAACACAGACCAAACTGAACATCAAGAAAGGAGTGGAAGACATGGGATCCCTCTCAATGACAAAATATACACAGGAGCTGTCTGCAATGTCTTATTTACATTCTGCATCATAAGCTTGAAACAGCAATGGTGCTGGGGTGCAGCAGAGAACCAGGCACCATAGCCACAGCTGCACTGTGCTGGGCCATTGGAAGAATCCCATCAGCAGGCTTGCACAGCAAACCAGAGGGGTGGGAATGCAGCTGAGGACAGAGGAAGAAACTCTGTAGTATACTGTGACCCAGGACCATGAGTTGCTGATGTGATGGTAGAGATGCAGCAGGAAGATATGCCAGCTGCAGACAGTCATTCTGTTGATACATGGGTTGCAGCCCTTAGCAGGACAAGACATGACAGACCAGCACCATCCCTTTTGATGTGAGCATGCAAAAGCTGCACGTCAGTGTGACCATAACATACTGCTTTGCTTGTATGAGCTCATACTGGTAACTGCTGTATGGGGTCAGGATTATATAGGACTGCCTTGCCATTGTAGGTGGAATGTGCTCTGTAATTTAGACAGGACTTTGGGAAAAGCTTCTTCACTCTGAGTAGTGAGGCATTGGAACAGGCTGCCCAGGGAGGTGGTGGAGTCACCATCCCTGTAGGTGTCTGAGAAACTTCTAGATGTGGTGCTTCAGGATGTAGTTTAGTGATCATGGTAGCTAAAAGTTAAACTGAACTTGCTTTCTTGCAGATTTGGTTTAATATGCAAGAATATGATTCCCCAGCAAGGATAACTTTTGATACCAGCAAACCCAAACTTTGGAAGTCTTTCTTTTCAAGAAGCTTGCCATATCCTGGTCTCTCCAGCATTCAGGTATTAATGGGCCTAGCTTAATTTGAGGTTGTGGGAAATCATAGACGTGGTATAAAGAAGCAGATACTAAGTTCTTTGGGCTTCTGGGGTTCGGTGTACTTACGGAGTAGCACTGGGTTTTTAAAGGATTTGTGCAGGCACGCCTTAAAAACATTAAATAGATGTTTGTATGGAATGCTGGTTGTTTTTTCCCAGTAAACTTCAACTGCTTCTACCTTTGAGAACCTGTAGAGAAGTCCCTGTTTGTTCACTAAGGCTGTGGCTACAGCCAGAAATCATGCCAGGACATTTTCTTTAGCACACCAAGCCACTGTTGCTATGTTTGTGTTAAGGATCAGTCCCATTTACTTCACTGTGGTCCTGAGATCTTACAGGGATAGTCACAGGACAATACCTGTGCATTCATTCTGTATAAAACCAAGTACTTTGTCTATTCCTGCCTTTTTTTTTTTTTTTTAAATCATGTCTCCACTAAGTAACAGTGAACTCCTCTAAGTACCACCCAGGCAGTAGCTGCTGAAGTTACACTGTTGAACAGCTAGAAGAGACTGCTCCTGTTAATGTTTGTTTCATTTACTGCTAGCCTGAAGAATTAGTTTATCAGCGCTCAGACAAGGCTGCAGCGGTGGAACTTCAGGGCAGGTAACTCTATCTCAACCCAAATGCTGTCAGTGATGATCACTGGAGGGGATTTATAGCTGTGACCTGCAAACCTGCCTAGAAATTGGGAATGGCCTGAATAATAAAAAAAACCCACACCATCACCAAAAAAAAATCACAAATCAGAAGCTGTAGTTCACAGAGCTTTGTAAAATTCTTTTGTTTAACAGCTTGCCAGAATAAATTGATCACTGCTGTACAGTTACTAACAAAGTCCTGTGGAGGGAGGAGAGGTGAGGGTGTAAAGTAAAAAGGTTAAGTCCTTGGCCTCCCATTCTGTTACAGAATATGCAGCTATTCTGGCCTGGCCTTTCTGTGCTTTTATGATCTCTTCCAACCCCTAACATTCTGTTATCAGGTAGCAGTACCTGTAACAGAGGTCTGTTGTCTTCCCCATAATCTGTACTAAGTGTGTCAAGGGCAATCAGTTCAGAGGACCGGTAAATAAATACTGGAATGGTAACTATCAGTTCATTTTATTGCAGGATTGAAAAAATATTAAAAGATAAGATTATAGAATGGAGACCAAGGCACCTAACTCGTTGGAACAGATACTGTACTTCGACCCTGCGTAACTTTTTGCCACTCCTGGAACAAAAACAAGGCAAAGATGTTGAAGAAGACCATCAGGCAGAGCTGCAAAAGCAGCTAGGAGATTACAAGGTAGAGTTGCATGACTTATGCATAAAAATAGGGATCTAAATCTTGAGGATTCAGTATCACTGCTCACTTGTACAGAAGTGTGTCCTGTGCTATTTATTTGCTTAGTTTAGGTGTAAAAGCATAGGTTAGTTGCAGAGTGAAGGAGTGATGATCTGTTTCCTTTGTAGATGCTGAAAAGAAAAACTTTGTTGCATGTAAAGATAAATTGGCTGCACTTTCTTGTATTTATGTATTGGAGGCAGTGACTGTTGTGGTACAGCAGTAATACAAGTGTAGTCTCCTGGCACTGGATTTTTAACTCTGTTGCATTAACCCTTAAGGCTGGTCAGTAATAACCTGACACTAGTGCTGAGTAGTGCTACAGAGCCTAATGACAGGTACAAGAAGATGATTCAGTTTTCTACTCTTCACCCTTTAAAGACAGGATATTTACTTCAGTATTCTCTGCAGCCACTGGTATAGCCATGCAGGCTTCTTTCAGGCTCTTCTGAAAGTTAGGTGGTTCTGCTCTTCACGCAAGACAGGGCGTGACAGTACTGCACACAGCAAACTGTTTCAGTTCCTGTTGGACCTGAAAGATATGATGGGCAGGAGAAGTCTGCCATCTCAAATCCCCCAGCCAGTGCAGATAGAATACAATGGACTAAAACCAGTGAAGAGACAGCAAAGTTACGCTGTATGTGTTCACTGCTGTAACTTGATTCTAGTGGATTTCTAAACAGCTCCAGTCTGGGTTAAATTCAACATGAAGAGGAAAAATGTCAGAAGCTTGCCTGGAGTACATGGAAGAGGGGTATACTATCAAAATACAAAGCAGGCTTTTTTATTGCATCTCCTCAGGACAGCAACAGGAAAGATAAATTGCCACACCCCGTAAAATGGAATTTTAAAGCCATGCATTTATTCAGGTGCTTTTACCTTTTCTTCTTAGCTTATGTGTCTTTCCCTCTTTCCTTCCCCCAGATCTCTGGATTTCCTATTCATATGCCATTTTCTGAAGTCAGACCTTTAGTAGAAGCTGTGCACAGCACAGGGGTTCACACCATTGATGTTGCCAGTGCTGAATTTGCCCTGGCTGTGTACGTTCACGCTTACCCACAGAGCGTTCTCTCAGTCTGGATTTATGTTGCCTCACTTGTGCGAAACAGGTAACACCTGCATGTACAGCCCGGGACAGACCAGGCAGGATGGCTCAGGGAATTTACTTAGGCAGGGAGAAGTGTAAAAGATTTCTCACACTACTTGGGATAGCTCAAATCAGCATTGTAAAAGTTGAATGAGGACCTGGTGTTTAGTAGCTGCAAACACGAGCGGTATTCACCCTAAAACCACTGAGAGACCACTTGTAACTGCTCAGGAAGAGACTGACAGTTTAACTTAAATTCCAGTACTAATACCTGATTTTTACACAGTATTTTATAGCTCCCAGTGGGACATCATACTCTTAAAAGCATTACACATGTCCGCATGTAGTGACATTGCAGCATAAAATGGTGGACTTCAGCCACCTTATTTTCAGGTGACACTTGGTTTCTGGAATTGTGCCTTGAAGACCATGGCAAAAACAAATAGTTTAAGAGTCTTCAGTACCTGAATTAATTTCAAGCACCAAAGAACCATCAGTGAAGGCCATACTTCAGTTTTTAAGAGGCTGCTTCATATTTAATGTTTTTGTATAATTAGAGGTGCAAGACAACATTTTCTTTAGAGGTCAGAAGCAGTTTAATAAATATTTTTAGCAAAACTGAAGTGGAAGCTCATTCGTTTTACACAAGAAGTTGATTAAATTACTTTGGAGTACAAAATCCTTATCTGCAAGATAGCCTAGTAAAAAATTATCCAGACTTGCTTATTAGTCAAGAAGTAGTGCTGCTAACTCCTACACCTGAGTGCAATCTATATCCTCTTCTGCAGTTAACCTTTCTAATCAAATTCAAGTGAAAATGATAGTGGGATGAGCTTTGTTATGTTCTGATGGCCATGCTTCCTCAGTTAAGAGACCAATCTTATTAGACACAAAAGCTTTGGCTTAGAGGCTGGGGTTGCTGTCACAGGTTCCCCTCTATAAACCTTCAGAGAAAAAGAGTAGCTGCGTTGTCAACACACAATGCTTTGCTGAACAACACTGATGCCATCTCCCACATTTATTCTAACTTCCCCTCAGAAAGGGGTGAAGAAGAAACGTGGTATAAAACAAACAAACAGTAATATCTGCAGTCCTCAGCTGTGTCTCTACCACTGTGCACAGAAAATGGCACCTTGCAGCATGGAGGAAAAGGACCTCCATCAGCACCTTCCCAGCCACCACAAGGTTCACAGCTCTGCCCCTCACAACGTCCACCCACACAAACTCTGCAGCCTACCAACATGATACATCTCCATATTACATCTCAGATGTTCAAAGGCTACAGCCACGTTTAGTGGTGGGAATGTTTTATTTATGTCATTCAAGCCCAAATACAAAACTAAATGCAAAAGGAAGGTAGGAATTTCCCTAATTTTGCAATAAAAAGAATGACTTCAGGATGAGAGGGAAGGGGGGGCAGGAAACCAAGGCTCCTAAAGATGTACAATTGTTACGCAAATGCAAACAATACATTTCAAATTCTCTGCAGAGCTTTATATTCTACTTATGGTTTCAAAATAATAAAAAAAAAAAAACAACCAACATTCACTTAACATAAAATAATCCAGTGAAGTATATTTAAGTGCCAAACTTAGAAGTGACATTAAAAAAAACAAACCACAAACAAACAAAAAAAAATCTAAACGTTTTCCCATCTTCCCCAAATTAAGTAAAAGAAAACCCAACACCCTTTAAACCAAAGGAGGTTGTGAGATTGTTACAACACTGTACAGGACACTCAGAATTAAGAGCTGGAGGTTGTGGGCAAGGTCAGGCTAGTATAACAAATCTCACTCCACGGACTGTTAACACAAGATGCAGACTGTAAGTAAAGTGCATGAGAGGAAGCCTGCTCAGCTAAATGAAGTAGACTGAAAGGGCAGGAGTCAGCGCTCACTCGCCAGAGCGGCAGCAGGCCCGAAAACCACACTGCAAGTTCTGGCATCCACTGGCAGTTTCAGCATGAGGACCTGCACAAAAACAGAACAGATGTGAAAAGAAGAGAAGGCCATTTATTTAGGTGCAGAGGTCTTATAGCCTGGGCATTCAGAAAATGCCTCCCTTTCTCCAATATACTAAGCTCCATTCAGCATGTAAAGTCTGAAACAGTGCCAGTACTATCACAGTATAAAAATCTCACTTGAAACAGCTACTTTGCAGAAGATTTTTGCTCTGCTAGCTTAGTCCCATAAAGATCACACATTCAAACAGGACACAGATGCATGATGAGCAACACTAGGAAGAGGAAGTTTCAGCATGCTCTCACAGCTAGCTCTCAGAATTGAGTATTTTCACAGTGCATATTTAACTCCCATTTTTTACATTCGGGTGATGGCCTCATGGCATTACCAAAGAGACTGTAATCTCCAAAATTTTCTACTGGAATGGAAACAGAGTTTTTTTTAGTCTGAAAGGGTTTTTTTTCCTCCACGGACACTTCATGGTTGGCTGCAACTTACACACTCTGACTGGAAAGTCAAAAATTAAGAGAAAAATCATTGAGGCTAACAACTGACCATTCAAAAAGAAAGTTGCAAGCACAGACAGCACAAACCAGTGCTGTCATTCTACCCTCCTCCACTTGCCTTTACTTTTGTTATCACTTTAATTTGAAATGCTATAGTAATCATGAGATAAAAAACTATTACATTTATTACAGGATTTTATATCCTGCAACCTGGTTTAGAGACACATTTACATTCAGGTTGGCTCAACTCTGACACCCAACATAAACTGGAAGCGGGTTGCGGGTTGCTGGGTTTACTAAAACCAGTTGGTAAAGCCCTAACCAGGACCACCCAAATTTGCCCCACTCTTTGTATTTAAGACAAACCAAAGAATATTTAAGGTGTTTTTAATACATTTAGAAAAGACCATCAAAATCATGTAATTAACTCAGGCACATTATGTCTGGCTTGTCTTTTTTCCCCTTGAACAATAATTTAAAAATCATAAATTCAATTAATTTCCAAGAATCTGGTGTCTGGAAGTCAGCTTTCTGCTTCATGCCACACACTGATGAGCAACATTCTACAATGTAATTAAGTTAACATGCATGAGACTGAATAAAACAAACCTGAGGCTCTAATGAAGGACAATGGTTACGGTATGCAAAGCAGTGAACTTCTCGTTTGTCAGTTGGCTCATTTTCCTTTTCTTTTTATTCACCTGAACTAAATTTTGGTCCTCCGAGTCACTTATGAGCTTGTTTGAAAGTTTCTTCCTAAGTCCTTTAAAAAGGAGACTCGGTGATTCTGAACAGCTGGTTCAGCAAAGCATGTTCTGTGCAGCAGCATTTTCCAGGTTGAAGCTGACCTTCCTCATCAGTGCCACAGCTAAGCAGTGCAGCAGGGAAATTTTCAAGCAACTGTCATGTGTCTAGTAAAATGCTTGTTGACAAAGGGAACAGAACCACAGCATCCCAAGGCACAGCACACCACTCAGTATTTCATTACTGCTCTCCATCCTTTTCTTCCTCATTTTAAAGAATGTTATTCCTCATGATGATAAATGGAACATAAAAATCTGCCCCTCTAGGTCTGACCAATGGTCCACCTGACACTGCCTTCTCATCACTGCCAACAGCAAGTGTTGCCTGAAGAGATGACATAAGCCTACTGTGCATTCCTTTGATGGCTTCCCAGCATCCCTGAGTGCTGTAGCAGGGCCCCTGAAGTCCATTCCCTGTAGTATTTGTTTATGGCTCAGTTGTGCACACATTTGTTTAACCTCTTTTTAAACCTGCTGATACTAACTGCTTCCACAATTCCCCACTGGACCAAGTTGCAGAGGTTCACTTACATTTTGCTACCTGCTTTAAATGAATCGCCTACCCACTTCATCTACAGTCACTGAGCTCCATCACTGCAGAATTTGGAGAGCTACTGCTGCACATTCACCTCATCTACTCTTTCCTGATTCTGTAAGCAGCCATCTCCCTTTGAATCTTCTCATTCCCAAACTGAAACACTCCAGTCTTTTGAGTGTCTCTTTGCAAAACACCTGCTCAGTTCCCTAACTCTCTCAGCAGACCTCTTCTGTATCTTCAGTAACTCTATTACAAACACTCCTCAGTAGGGGGACACCAAATCCACATGCAGTCCTCCAAAAGTGAATGTCCCAAGGCTTCCAGGGCCATGCAGCAAGGCCCTCTGTCTTGTCCTCAACACCCTGAAGCATAATGGTGGCTTTTTTTGGCTGCTGCTGCAAACAGGAAAGATCTCAGAATTAGCATGTCCCCCACCCCCTGCATCTGCCCACTCTGATCTCGGTTTCATGCAGTCACAGTTTGATTACCCCCAGTCACGTAGACACAGAACCACACAGCTATACTGAAGCTCATACATACAAGTCCTGGAAATCTTCAGCATAAGCATCATTGCTTCAAGCAGCTCAGCACTCAAGACCTTGGAGGTTACTGTGTGTACTTCTTACCCCACAACAGCAATGGACATGCTGCATGAGACTGATGACAGCAGAGAAGGGGGAAGAGGGCAAGGGGGGGTGAAACAGGGAGAGAGATGTCACATCCCAATTTAAAATTCACACCAGTCTTACAGCAACTTAAACTCTCACAAACTTACAAACTTGTAAGTAAACTTTTCAGATAATGACGTGAATAGGTTGACTTGCTAATTTACTGAGCACTGAGTTACAAATGGTATTAACCACATCACAGCAAAAATTCACCCTCCTTCCTGTGCTGTATTTCTTGTCCTGTATCTAACCCTCATATGATTATCAACCTTCCTGATAAAGAACTTTGATGAAACTAAATATTCAGGGTTCAAACCACATCTCAAATCTGCCACCCTATCTTCTTTCTTGCCAATTCCCCAAATTTGGAGGGTATTTTATGCTCTTATTACAACGAGGTAGTAAGTGTCCTTAATGGTTGTTTCAACAGTAAGGCTATTTGGTTAGGACTCATTTCATTTGTTTTGACAGACCAGCTCATGTCCTCTATCACAGGTCCTTTTCCTGCTCTGTAGATGACCTGGCCCTCCTTAGCTTATTCTTTTTACATGTGATACAAGCAACAAAGTTCAAATGCCTTTGCTTTTGATAGCCACAGAGACTGGCTTTGTTTCCCAAGATTTTATTTACTCCAACTGCCTTTTGGCTACAACTCTCTGGCATTTATCTCTCATTTTTCCAGCCTTTGCTACTGACCTCATTCAGACTGGACTTTGTTTTCAAACGATGTCTGTTTAAATCTTGTTTCTTTTGGACTCTATATATGAGGTCTGCACTTCATCTCACCTCATTGATGTACCAGGTTAAGCAATCTGGTGACTGTGCACAGTTCTGTTGATGTGGTTGAGGGAGTGAGGTGGTCACTTCAGACCTTACCGAGGAGCTGAATCACTCCCAGACAGGTGCTCTCCTCTTTCTGCTGACCATGAAAACTTCACTGCTAGCAGTGAGGTGCCTAAATTAAAGGTGGTTTGGACTGAGTTCACTTGGGAAAGCAAAGTTAATCAGATTCTCATCTAACCTGCCAGTCTATGTTACTGCTTCAGTTACCTCTAAACTGGATTACAGTAATGCTCTTTACATGCACATCTGATGCTTCAGGGGACCCAGAACAGAGGTCTCTTTACTCACAATGAACAGCTCTCAGTGTCTTCAAATAAAGTGCAGATGAACATGTGATGCAGTGTGAGAAAGGAGCATTAACTGTGTGATTCATGTGGTCTGACGCAAGATGGATCCCTGACTCATCTAGAAGTGTGGGGGGAGACTGAGGTACACTGGTTCTTGACTCGGTTTACTAAGTGGCCATACAAAGACTAATGCTGGCCACAGGAAGGCAGTAAGGAAGAGTAAGGGAGGGAAGGGAAGACAGTTTTTTTTCACAGCTGCCACCACCAGTGAGAGGCTCCATCATCAACAGCACATACTGTGTTTGATGGTAGCGTAGCAAAAGTAATACACAAGGGAATGGCCTAAAAAGTGATCAAATTAAGCATTAGGTTAAAAAAAAAATTAAATTCAAATCTTAGTTGACTAAGTTCTGCTCTCTGTCAGCCCTTGGTAAAGCTACACTTAAGAGCCCAACGAGAGCACCTTGGTTATCTGTAGGTCTTAAGAGATCAAACTCTTAGAAGTCCCTCCCATGTGAGTTTGCACACAGGAGTCCATAAATCTGACCAGTACTTGGAAAGCCTTCACTCACTTCTGTCAGACAGATTAAACTATGACCAATGAACTTTTAATGCCAGAAGAAGAGTGGATCATCAGAATCACCAGAACTATTTCATTAACGCTTTCTCTCCTTAATTACAGCACCTGAGGAATACATAATTAAAAAACTCTAGAAACTGAATCATCCTTCAGAGCTGCAAAAAGCTTCTGCTGCAGAAATTAGGGAGCTCCATTTTTCTTATCCTGAAGCTAACAGCACTCCAGGTTTTAAAACTGAGAATACAGTAAGGAGACTGACCACAGCTGGACACTTCTAAGTGGCAAGAGATAACTCAGACATTAAATTCTTACTCAGTTTGGTGTGAGCTACAACCAGGTATATTTTAGACATTAAACAAACCCAGCAAGTTTAGGGATGTCACTGACAGACTTGTTTTCAGATGGACCTGAGGGCTAACTCCAAATCTCCAGCATTAAGCCAAACATAGCTAGGGATCCTAAACATGAGTATACAAACCAAGAACTGAAGTCATACCAACAGAAAATAAATTTGGAGGTCTGCTCACAAAAACTGCATCATATTACTGCTGTGCAACAGCACTCTCTGATTCAGGCCCAACTAAGTCTGTCTAGCCATAGCTGCTCTACCTTTGGTTGCAGTGAGCAGCTGTGGTTAGTCCAGCACTCACACTGAACAGCTGAAAACTGCAAACACACCTTCCAAAATACAGAGAAGCTGTGTGTAAGGAGGCTCCCTTAGGCTCAGTATTTATAGAAAAAAAAATAATTCTGAAAATAGGCTGTAGGTGACAATAAACCTCTTATCAATCAATGGACAACAAAGTGGTATCTTTACTATCCAAAGATGGGTAATTATGGAAGCAAACTATTATTTAATATTTTCACTTCTAATATTAGGATTCGATCCAAGTGCATCATCTTCTATCAGTTACAATGGATTGAATACCTACTGTCAATACAGATTTACTTGTAATACCAAAGCTCTGGCATCCTGTACCCTTGCTGTGCCTGCATCTCAACAGAGATTCAAATTATTGAGCTGAACACCATGAACTACCAGGGAATATAATTTTGTTTCACACACAATTAGCTCTTATAATCCTGTGAACTCTATTATTATCCTCCTTTTCCCCTCTCTTCTGTTGCACTTACCTGTTTTAAATTCACACATGGAATACAAATCTCACCATGGTTCCCATCTCCCATGCTATGAATACTTACTGGACCTAGCAGACTGAATTCCAGTGCGGTAAACACTGCAAAAATTTGCACCATAAACATATTTTATGCATTTATCCAGATCCTTCCTCTTAGATCCATCTCTAAGTTACTGACTCAAGTAAAACCAGAAAAACTAAAGTACAAGATGGGAGGATCACAAATATCCTATACTGCAAAATAGGAGGAGGTTTGCAAGCAGAACACAAGTCATTCCTTTCCTAACACCACTCACTTTGGTACCAACCTAATGGAGCCCCTGTCTGAAGTTACGATCATGAAGAAAACATACCGCTACATGGTTTACAGGGAAGATACGAAGAGAGCCAGTGTCTGCTAGCTGTACGGAGTCTTACTTTCTAGCCCTACTACTTATGCTAAAGCAAAGTATAAGACAGGTAGGAGTAAAAATGCTTTTCAAGGTTATACGGAATCAGGGTCGAGGAAAAAAAACCTAAAGAATAAATGAGGAAAAGCTGACTTAATTGATATTTCATGATTAATCTGTTGAAACTCAGTGCTATATAGGCAAGAAACACAGTGGTTCTCTGTTGTTTTAGAAGTGTCCCTAAACCAAACAAGCATTGCTCCCAAGGAAAGCATCACATCTTTGTTAAAAGACATTACCATTGATGTTGTCACAGTAGTAAAAGTGTTCATCTTTCAGAGAAGGACATGCAGAAACTAACTCCTGCAGGCCTGCACCAGTTACAGTGAGACAACCCGAGAGGTTCAGGTGTTCCAAATGTGGCAGTCCTCCTCCCAGAGTCAATGCCCTGTTAACAGACAGAAGAGAGGAGTTGAGTCCTGCACAGTGCCAGACTGCCTGGTACTCCAGGAGGTCACCAATGCACAGACTTCATTGCATCTCATCACAAAAACCAAACATCCACATAATCTAATAAATAAACTACATTGCTTTAAATATGGGCGGTTTCAGACCCTGTAAAGGGGACCACCCCCAAAGCTGCACAACAGACTCGAAAACTGATTTCTACAAAAACTAACAACTCTTGCTGACAGACAGAAGCTAAATCACTTTGCTTATGAATGACTCCAGAGATAATTAAGTATTTCAAAGGACTACTAAGATGTTCTCCTCCAAAACACCCCTGATTTTGGCAACTCTGCCAAGGTAGTATTTATTCCTCAACCCAACCTGAACGCAACACCTTCCCAGGTTCGGTGCTTTGCATTTCCAAAAGTTTGGCTGTCTCACATTGTTTAGGCTAAAACTATTCTGAAATCCAAATCTGCATTTCCCTAGGACTGGCAGTAGAGCCTCTCTCTGCCAACACAACATCTTATTGTCCAAGTGCAATTCTCCATTTTTGCTCTGCTGATTCAACAGCCTGATGACTGTGCCCCTCCTGAGCAATCACTCCATGTCAGTCTGCTTGCTTTGCAAGCTCGCAGGGCAGCCAGCACAAGGTCAATCACAAAGAAGCTCACCCACCTCAAAAAAGCATCAAGCTTGAAGCACCAAGCTGCAAATTCAAGCCAGGACATAAAAGTGAAAATGCCTTCAGAGCATCACTGTACTCCTGGTAGAAACGTTGACCACAGAACCAGCTATCAGTTCACAGCTTTTCTATGAAGTGAACTGACAAGCGTTTGTGTTAGGAGCTTTCACTCTGCCTCCTCAGGGACTCACACTATCCTGATGAGCGCAAGAAGCATTTGCTGCAGCATGGTCTCAGTTTCTAAATACTGTCTTGAACCTAAAAAGCACCTATGAGAAACTGGCACCACAACTAGACCCTGCCCATGACTCAATAACTGAATCTCCCTTTTGGTCCTAGACTCCAGAATCATGAAAAACCAGACCAGTAGCATGCACATTACACACGGCATGACCTAATCAGCACTTAATGAAACTCAGCAGTACCCATCCACTCCAGCACTGGAATAGCAACAAGCTCAAACACAAAGCACAGCTGAGTGACACAGTAAGTGGCAGAAGAACAGCTGGTACTTCTGCAGATAGGTGAGGGTGAAGTCTCTAGAGACAAATAAGTGCCAGCACTGCCTTATAGTATTTCTCAGTTGACTACAGCACACAGTACAGGTAGGCATGAAATGTGCCCTCTCCAGGAAGCTTTAATTAGCTCTAAGTGCTGCAGCACACCTGAGCAGCTGGCTTCAAGTACTTCAGCCTCATCCCATGTCCATTGTGAAGCAGTAACTACATTTTTCCAACACAATATGAAACATCAATGGCAAATACCATACAGGGAATGTTGTAACTCTTGAAGCCATCTCACTATTCAACTATTTTTTCTCCTCCTTTAATTGTTACATGAATTCATATTTAACACAATGTTCTGCACACATAACAATTATCACAGGTTGGAAAAGACACTAAAGACCAAATCCAACCACAAACCTAACACTGCCAAGTCCACCACTAAACCATGACACTAAGCACCACACCTACAGAGCTTTTAAATACCCCTATGGACAGTGACTCAACCACTTCCCGGAACAGCCTGTTCCAGTGCCCCTGTTCAGTGAAGACATTTTTCCCAATATCCAATCTAAATCTCCCCTGGTGCAACTTGAGGCCATTTTATCTTGTCCTATAGCTTGTTACCCAGGAGAAGAAACTAAGAAACTGATCTCCACTTCACTACACCTTCCTTTCAGGTAGCTGTAGAGGGCAATGAGGTCTCTCCTCAGACTCTTTCCAGACTAAAAAACCCCAGTTCCCTCAGCTGCTCCTCATAAGGCTTGTGGTCTAGACCTCTGACCAGGTTTGTTGCCCTTCTTTGGGCACAGATCAGCACCTCAACATCTTTCTTGTAGCAAAGGGCTCAAAAGTGCACACAGTATTCCAGGCTCACGTTCAGATGGCTGTCACCCAACACCCCCAGGTCCTTTTCTACTGGACAGCTTCCCAGCCACTCCTTCCCAACCCTGTAGTGTTGCCGGGTGGTGTTGTGACTGAAGCACAGGACACAGCAGTTGGACTTGTTGAACCTCACACAGGTGGCCTCAGCCCACTGATCCAGCCTGTCCATAAATTATGTCACTGCGCAGACAGGTTAAATGAGATGTTACTCCAGTTTTACAGTTTCAAGAACACTGGCAAGGATAATGATAAAAATCAGTGAATCAACACAGCTTCCTAACAACAAAGTTTAAGCCTGGTATTATACACATTTTAAGATGCAAAGACCCTTAAGAATTCCCAGAGTTTCTTCAGTGGAAGTGTTTCTAATAGAACTAGGCAGATGCACCTCAGAATGACCTGACAAACAAATTTAGAAAAACCATGCGGCAGCAAAGTAGCTGGAAAATGTCTCCTCACCTGAGAGCATGGTCTGTGATCTGGTAACACCCAGACAGACTGAGAAACTGAAGAACTCGTGCGGCCTCTTCATCTGTGTTTTTCCTCCCAGAGTATGTCAAGTCTTTTTTCTCTGACTGCTTAGTCCTTGGTGGTTTCTGACACAGTACAGAGGACTCTGGAAGTGCTTGAATAGTTCTTAGTGCTGTCCCAGCACAACAAAATGAGTGACCGCAGTAAATCAAGTCAGTAGAAGCACAGTGCCGCTGCCACCCTCTAGTCCTTAATCCATAAATGTCTCTACTGTAGCATGATGCAGAACAACTAACATGGGATGTTGGTTCCATAAGACAAAATCCTTCAACGTTTCTGTGTCTCCACTCTGCAGCATCTTCAATGTCTGCTAAATCATCAGCATCTAGCATCCACACATAAGCAGAATTGAAGTTTTCTGAGCTGACAGGTTTAGTCCAATGCTGCTCTCCATCTCCCCCCTCAATGAGGCTTTCATTGCTGATTTCATGCAAACAACTATACTTTTTGTTGAACTGCAGAGCGATCTCTCTGTTTTTCCACAAAGTCTTGGCATTCCTGTTTCTGCAGCTTTTCAGAAGCCCTCTGGTGTGGTGAGTCGATACGATCCCCAGTGCTCTGGAAATCCTCTCTACAGCCACATCGGTGATTTTTTCACACCCAGACAGATCAAGGTGGCGTAGATTTTGACAATAACCAACTGAAGACCAACTGAAATCAAAGAAAAAAGTGCTTTGGTTGGTTGACTCTCTAATTTTTGTTCAGAAGCAGGTGTTAAGGCTAAACATACAGACAAACATATCACAAGTAAACCACAGTAAGTCACAGAATGTTTAAACGAAAGACCCCAGACAGGTTAAATTTTATACTCTAAGTGCTGGTTAGGTTGGAGATTAGGAATAATTTCTTTCCTAGAATGGTCAGGCATTGGAACAGGCTGCCCAGGGAGGTGATGAAGTCACCATCAAGAGGGCATGTGGACATGGCACTCTGGGACCTGGTTTAGTGGCTATGATGGTATTGGGCTGGTGGTTGGACTTACGATCTTAGAACTGTTTCAGTTGGAAGAGACCCCTATGATGCTATATATGCCTAGAAAAATCATGCCTGAAGATACGTAAAATGACTCATGAATCAGCAACAACCTGTATTTTTTCCATATACTGAGACTTAAAAGTCCAAATTTTTAATAGATCAGACTGTAAACACCTAGTCCATGTGACATTAATTTCAAAAAGCAGCTTCTGTTGTGGATAATACAACTGCATTATCCATAAAGAGCCATCTAAGTTTAACTAGACATCAATTAACTTCTCAAATGGTTGGAAAAATAAACGTTTACTTAACTAGTAGATTTCACCCCCACCCAAAACCACCACTACACCTGAGATGTAAGAGTCACTTCAAAGGACTTTAATAGTTATAATTTCTAGTATCTGAATTTCTCAAGCTTGCAATATCAGTGTATTTAGATCAAGTATCCTTCTGTCATTGCACATTTCTTTCAGAGAGAATTGCTTGGTTCCTGAA
The DNA here is from genome assembly GCF_027791375.1 of Indicator indicator. Taxonomy (NCBI): domain Eukaryota; kingdom Metazoa; phylum Chordata; class Aves; order Piciformes; family Indicatoridae; genus Indicator; species Indicator indicator. Next base: position 17,740,186 of record NC_072032.1, on the reverse strand, counting down.
ACACATTCTGTGTAAAGTATTAATTACTCCATAAAGTAATTAGGATTAGTAACGAAATTGGACTTTATCATATTAATAAAACCTCACCCTTTCAAGCTTGGATTCCTATTTCAGGTAAAAAAGCCAATCTACAGCAAATGGTTACATTATTAGCTATAAAAGTATATAGGTGATCTAAGTGACCTTGACTTAATCATAGTTAACTACCATTTACTTTCCATACGTGATTGCTTACATTTACAGCAAACCAAGCTCGTTTTCTGAGTTACAAACTGGGGTAATTGGGGTACAACTGGGAATAGTGTGTGGGAAAGGTGTGGCAAACTATCTAGAGATTGACAAAAGCTCACAAAGATTGATTTCTGAAAGACATCTAACAACAATCTCACATCAATGACAGGCTTCAATGAAACTCAGATATCCAGTCTAAGCCTTAGAGCTTTGCCTACCATTTGATCAGGGTCTCAAACAGCAGCATTCCAAACCCTACCATCCCTACTGGACCAAGGGAACTACCAGATCTGAGTGACTCCACAAAATCTATGGACAATTTCAAGTTGTTAACACCAGAACAGGACACAACTGTTGCTGTGGATAGCTACATACTGGTGGGCAATATACACTCAGTAATCAAGACACAGCATTTTTATATAGCCATTACAAAATCACCTGCTTCACTTGCTATTGATTTGTGACTCTTGATTTAGCTCTTAGTTGTTTGTGAATCCTGAATGTGATTTCTCCGTTTCTCCTTTCTTAGCAATGGACTAAAACATGTTTGAATCGTTTTCCCCACCTCTGAAAGACAGATTTATTTTATTTTATTTTTAAAGGAAACAACAATTATCTAACCTTTCAAACGCAGAGTCTGAAATATCAGTTTGAGTGAGATCCAAGTGTTCCAAGTTGGGGCAAAGCTCCAAGATCTGTCTAACCTGGAGAAGGAAAGGAAAATAATCAGTAAAGACAGAAGCCAGTAAGGCTGTACACAGTGTCAAGAGACAACATACGAATTAACATTCTCTTGAACTGCAACTTGTTTTCACTAGCCAAGTGTTTGAATTCAAACACATCAGTTATTAATTAGAGGCTGCACAGCCACAACTATGAAATAGCAGTTTCAAATTCCATACCATTTTGCTAGATACTGCAGAACTGTAGGCCAATACTAATGTCTTCACTGAGGAGCCTACATGTGGGAGGACATTATGAATTAAGCCATGAAGTAAACGTTTTTCCATTTGTGCTACAGTAACGGCAAGTGAATCTTCAGCTGTTTCTTCTGCAATAGAAAACCAAACAAAGATTTAAAACATGCTTTGAATCATTTACAATTGGTATTTGCCATCTCATAGAAGTTAATAGGAAGCTAAGGAGAGGTTAACAAGGAACACTGGACAGAACACTGGAACAGGCTGCCCAGGGGGGTTATGGAGTCTCCCTCTCTGGAGATATTCAAGACCCATCTGGATGTGTTCCTGTATGACCTGCTCTAGGTGCTCCTGCTCTGGCAGGGGGGTTGGACTGGATGATCTTTCGAGGTCCCTTCCAACCCCTAACATCCTGTGATTCTGTGAAGGCATGTAATTCGGAGAGTACCCTGCATCAAACTTCCGGTGATTTACAGCTTGGCATACTACTTGAGTCTCACCTTTAAAAACTTTGTCTTTCTGAAAGCCCTGAAAAGTTTAACTGTTTTTACTTGCCGTTGGAGTAAGAGTCTTAACAGAAAACTATCATTAAAGGATAATTCACAACAGATTATGTACTGGTCAGGGCTTGTCTAGGGCAGCTGTTTCCACAGACTTGCTTTTTATGTTGAAATACCATCTCACAGGGCATTTCATATCCTGTGATACTTCAGACAAATTTAAAATTAATCCTAGAATGCAAGATGGTTCATCCAGACATCCTGAAGAGATAAAGCCTAGCTTTTACCTCCTTCCTAACTCTAGATGCATCCCCATAATGCTTCTACTTGGACTCACATTTGCTCATTGAAACTAGCTGCCTGCTTCTCCCCCCATATTTCCCCCTCTTTTTCCAAACCAGCTAGGAGTCAGGATGAGATGAAGGTGAGGAAAAAGAATACACTTCTCAGGAACTTGAACAAAAACTTTCCAACTTCTTTTTTACTATCTGTTTATTTGTCTTAGGTAAGCATTCAATCTACAGTATCATAGAATCATCAGAGTGCTTAAGTTGGATGGGACCTCGGAGATTACCTACTCCAACCCCTCTGCCATGGACAGGGGTGCTTCTAGTTTTGGTTGCCCAAGGCCTTATCCAATCTGGCCTTAAACACCTCCAGGAAGGGAACATCCATAACCTCCTTCAGCAACCTATTCCAGAGTCTCCCCACCCTCGTACTGAAGAATTTCTTCCTAAGATCCAGTCTAAACCTACTCTCCCTCAGCTTAATGTACTGGTATCAACTATGAGAAAATCTGTATTTTAAATGGATTTTACAGAAAATACTCTATTTTACATGGTTATTTGTTTTATAGCTATGTTATCTTCAGAGGAAACCCAACCAACCAAAAAACACAACCAAATCCCCGAATCAGAATGTACCTACCAGATTCATCTATGTCAGCATCCTCATCCCACTCTTGGAAAGCACGACTTTCATCTTTTCTATTTTTCACCCATTCCTCATCAGGTTCAGTCTCAAGATCTGCTGCAGGACCACTGTACCAATCACCTACACATGCCCCAGCCCCCAAAGAGAAAGAAGGGGAAAAAAAAGTTAAGACAAACTCTTCATCACTGCAGAGAAGAGCAGTAACTCCTCAGTATACTGTGACCTGACAAAGAGATGAATTTTGCATTCATCTCAAATCAGGTTGGACTGAACCTTGACACAATTCTTGTTTGAGCTCTATTTTAAAAATATTCCTGGAGCAGTTTCAGTACCTTTACCAAACTCACAGGCTATTAGGCTATTCTGAGACCTGTCTGTTGTCCTTATTTTCTTGACAGGGACCAAGATGATTGCCACACTAACAAGCAGTTATGCGTATTTGGACTGTGTAGCTGCTGAAGTTCTTTCTTGCAGATAAATTAACCATCAACTTTTAGTATAATACTTGGTTTAAAACATTCCTGTTTTCCTCTGGAATCTCACAAGGATGCATTTTATCAGCCTATTTTTAGCCACTGCACATGACAACTCCAGCCAAGATGCAGAAGTATCCTATTTACAATAGCTATACAACATTCACTTGTAACACATAAAACTCAAATCAATATAAGTTGGTTTTTTTTTTTAGCACATCTAGATAAAAATTAATACCAGAATAGATATTTGAGCTGGTAGGGTACCCCCTCTCCCCAAGGGTTACTGCACAGGCATTGATTCACTTCCAGTTTGGGTCTATTGTAGCATTGGGCTCAGTGTAAGCAGGCCAAAAGAGCTTGGCCTTCTTCACTTGACTCCCACCCCTCAGGTATTTATAGACATTGATCAGATCCCCTCTCAGCCTTCTCTTCTCAAGACTAACCAGCCCCATAGCTCTCTTCATAGGAGAGATGCTCAAGTCCCCTAACCATGCTTATGGCTCTCCACTGGATTCTCTCCAGCAGGTCCCTGTCTCTCTTGAACTGGGGAGCCAGTTCTACAAACTCACTACTATCCTCAAAGCAAGAACAATCCCTGTTGAGTAATATCTAAAGGAGCAAGGTTACTTATATGAGCTACACAGTGACAGTGAAATCCTGATTGTCAACTAATTGTGAAGCAAAATCTCTCAGTAACACTTCCCATCTTTAAAATGCATAAAAAGCCTCAGAAACCCTCCCTGAATTAGAAGAAGAAAGAAATTAACTAAGCCTATAGTTTTATTTCCCTTTCCCCGCTATGGAAGTAAATCCCATCTGAGAAGCTTCCACCCAGTTTAGAGTGCTGCTATGAGCACAACTGTACAGACAGCACATCATGAGATCAGCTGCTTGTGCCAAAACCAGGTTTAAGAATAAGTCATTTTAAGCAGTTTCCAATCATGTTGGTTCCCCCCCGCCCCAGCACTGAATCAAGACAAGTATGTTTTAGCTGAAATAATCTTAACTCTGACACCTCTCAACTCAAGTCTTTAGCAGTGAAAGGACCAAACTATTATTTTCAGTAAGATTTATCCAACCAAAAAAATTAATTCAGACCCAAGTCATTTAACTCCTATCTCTGTCTTGTACAGACTTTTCTAACCCATAAAGGCCTGTCCAGGAAGAAGCTTTTCCACATCTCAAAATTTAAGTTATATATTTTTAAGAGAGAAAACAAACAATCTTAAAGGCACATAGAACACATACACATAGCTTATTAAACAGCACAGTCTCCTTTTTAGTCAACTACACTGACACAGCAGCAATGGTGAAGATTTCAATGCTATACTCCAGTGACTGTATAATACATTGATGGGGACAAGTACAAAAACAAATATTAAAAGCTATGAATACAATCTGATGACTTGTAACTGGTCTCATTGGAATACAGAATACTTTGTCTATTTGAACAGTTACTTTCACAAAGGTTATACTTATCAATAGGTAGCAATTTTAATTAACAGGATCCTTTGAGGAACACAAACTACAAAAATGCACTTAGTCCTTTCTGCAGTAGGAGTTAAGATAATTTATCTAAAGAGTCAATACTAAAATAACATTCATACAGTTCTCTTTGAAGTCTGAATATAAAAAGAGATTGTGAAGAAATGTTAGTACTCCATTTGTTTTGAACTTCCATTCTGCAGCTATGTATTTTATTTCTATCTGGTAACCTAATGAAATGCTTTTACAGCTAGTGATAAAGTTGTAAAAGCAGCATTTAAAATCTAAGGGATTTTGAATTGTAACTCATAATTAAGTTCTATGTTCTATTAGTGAATATGCTTGTTAGTGTTCACACAAACCTCAGTACAACTAATCAATATTCTGTACACAAGAGCTACTCATGAGTTACAACCAAGGCAGTTTTCAGTTTAATTCTGTAAGACAAAAGCATTTTTGGAAGATTTCTAATCTTTAACTAAGTTTCAGGGCACTGTCTCTGCCAGAAGAGTACAGCTTTCCAGCATGCTTGACTGTCAGGCTCGTGGTACAAACCAGTCTACCCTAAAACATTCTCCTTTAGAGTCAGAAATTCTGATCATTGAAATGCTTTCGAAGGAAGAATTAACTTTAACTTACCTCTAGCCCAGCGAACAGGGTAAAGATGTTTCCAAAGAGATCCAGTTTTAGTCAGCTGCGACCATTCAGTGCTTACTTGACTACACTGACATAACTCTTGGGGGTTAAGGTAACTGAAAATGGTCAGCATTACTTCAGGAGGAAGATTAGTAATATTTGTAGTGTGCCCTGTTACTTCAGTTTCTGAAACACAGAAAGTGTGTGTTAAGTGAAGCACGACCTCACAGCTTTAAACAACAGTGGCAGAACCCACACCTTGACTAGGGTAATGCAAAAACTGCATCTGAAAAGATTTAGTCAATTTCTTGGCAAGAGTTGAGGATGAAAACATATTGCTTTGGCTTTAATGAGCTTAATAATACCTTAAAAACAAACAAAAAAAGAACAGCTCAGTTTTCTGTTTGGCGGTTTCTCAGCAGGCTGAGTTTTACCAACTGAACCCAGAAGGGTCAAAAAAAGCCCTGGACAAAAGTAAACTGCTGCTCCTCGACCACAGCATGATGAAAGCAAAATGCTTTAAAAAAATGCCTTATGTCCTAGATGACATATATTCCTGCTTTGCCACCTTCCCAGGACACACTACAAGCTCGGGACACCTCCCCAGCTGGCACCACACCCACTGAAAACACTCAACCTCTTGACTGGGACACAGCAAGTCTATGTTTAACTCTTTGCAGCTGTCTCATGTTTTATTTGTAGCTTTAGCTGCTAACATGGACAATTAATTTTAACTTCTGAATGGTGACAGGCTGCAAATCAGTATCAAATACTACGTTAGAGACTAAGATTTGACCACCCAATTAATACTTCAATGTACCAATGAACCATCTCAAATAGCTCTCCCTTACTGCCATAGTACAGACAGCTGCAAACTAGATAAAATAACAAATTCAGTGCTTTGGGTTTTGCTGTTTGAAGAGAATTTTTAATGCTTTGTCTAAGGACAAATTACCTGAGAAAAAAAAATCTCTCCGAAAGAGCTTTCAAGGGCCCTTAAAATTACGTTTCACAGATTAGTAGGGATAACTTGTCATAACTTCTGAAGTTATGAAAAGACTTTACAGCAAGACAAGCATCAGGTTTCCTTTTGCAAAGAGGCTTCCAAAGTGAGCATAATGTGAACTGTACCTCGTTCACTATTGCTACTTCAAAAAATAATTAAATACATTTTCCCTTGATGAGTCGATGTTAATGTTTATTTGTACACCTGGCAAGTTGCTGCAGGTACACTATAGAGAATTTCACACTAAAATGCAGCTAAAACAGCACAGAACTGCAAGCTGTGGCATTTTCTTCTGTTCTTAAAAACTGGCTGCCAGACACACACTTCCTTCTCCCTAAAGTCTAGCACAACCACTTCAGAATTACTTCTGTCCCAAAACTGCTATTCCAGCTAGACTTAACAGCAAGCAATGTCACAAGGCTACTTCTGTCACATCTGTTCAGACTCAATAGTATTTCACACCATGGACCATGATCTTTTCTGAAGGCTTCACCTGGAGGGCAGAAAATGACCAATTCAGTAGTTAAGAGAAGTCAAGATTCATTAAAACACATCTTTTACAGAGTAGTTTCTTAAGTTTTTCTAATTAGAGCACCACATCTCATCCACACCACAAAGTCAGTTCATGGGGGCTTGCTACACGTACCAGTCTCACACCCCAGTGTTACACTTTTGGTACACTAATTTCCCTTCTTTGGGGCATCAACTCTTCTTTATTAGTTACAAGTGGAAACTGTAACCACAGACAACTCCGGTTGCATCAACAGTCACAGTCAGGCTGATGTCTGCACAAGCTTGAAGTGCACTTCAGTAGTTACCAATTTACTCAAGAAAGGTACAGATGAACACAAATTCAATATACAGATGAACGCAAGTTCAATATCCACCCCAAGAACACACATTTCATCCAACCTACTCAAATGCTGCACAGATTCATTCCCTCACATCACTCCACACACACAGCTTCTTCCTTGCTGATTCCCAAAAGGCCCAGAGAAGTTATGTAGGAGAGCTGGGGAAAGTGAGTTACTTTGATATATTGTCCGTTGGCTAACTATTCTCTGTTATTAAACCATTAACAGAAAAGCTTGCAAAGCAGTCTTGAAAAAAATAATTAAATGCAAAATTTGCAAATAGAAAAACAATTTCAATGTATCTACAAAATGAGAATTATCGTTTCTGACTGTTTGTTATATCAAATATTACCACAGGATGAAAGGGAGAGGAAGAAGGTTGCAAACTGGTAAATGAGGAAGTACTCTCTACACTACAACCTGCCAAGAAGCCTCTAAAGTTCCTGCACTTTCAGAACTGGTCTGAAGCAATTCCTATTTTATAAAAACTATTTTATCTGCCAGTACATAACTTCAGGTATGTCACTGGTGTGGCTTTTTAAATGAATACTGCAGTCTAAAAATTACTTTCAGTGCTTCACCTTGATCTGTCTTCTCATCCACAGAATACTTAAAGACCTTCTGAAGCTCTTCTGCTTGATTCCACTTACTAAGACCTCTGAATTCTCCAGCTTCCTTCTGCGAGCAGTGCTGTGCAATTACTTTCTTCTTAATATCTTTCAATTCTTCATAAGTAAAGTATTCCATCAACATTGGCTGGAAAACCTACAGTGAATGAAAAAATTAAAAAACAACAATTTTCATCAGCACCAGAATTAATAATACTACCCAGGCCATACACTGTCCTACATTAAGTGAACCTAAGGCACAGATCATGGAATTTCTGAGTTCTAGCCCTCTGCTTGCTAATGGATCACTGCATAGTCTTGGACAAGCTGTTGAACTGTTTTCCCCAGAAGAAAAGGGAAGTGACTAAAGTTGTTTAAAATATGTAACTTAGTGAGGTACTCACACAGAAGGCAAAGTGGCAAGGAAGAAAAACATGGAAGAGGGATTTCTCTTAGACAGAGTTCGAAGATTTACTCTCTCCAGAAGATGCTTCTCAGGTTTTGGATACCCATAAATCACCAGACTGGCAGTACTAGTCTGTCTTTCAAATATAGGTCAGAGGCTGTTTGGGAGTGTCAGTTTGAGTCACGAAGCATTGGTTTACAAGACCTCTCTCACTTTTAAGTTTTGCTATACATCTCCTTAAATAACTTCCTTCTGCAAACAAATGCAGGCCTCAGTGATTTTTTTTGTTATCAATTTTTTTAGGGACCACAATTTCATTGTAAATTTTCAGTATATTCACTGTTTTAGAATGCATCCCTCTGCAGTCAGAGAAGAGCAGAACAATGACACCACAGTCCTGAATGCAAATCAGCATACCAATAAAAACAGAGAATTGTAAAATAAAAACTGAACCTCCAATCCCTTTGTCTCTGTTCAGTCATTCCAAATCCCAAGGGAGATCAGCACAGTTGAGGAACATTTTTACCTACCTCCTCTTCTTCCTTCATATGAGGAAGGAAATCCCTGGTAAAGGCTTCCAACCTCTCCTTCAGCTGTTTCGCATAGTTTAGCTGTTCATATTCATTCTGAGAAGAAAGCAAAGGTTTAACTATTATCCAATCTTGTCCATTCATCCAAGGGTTGAACTGTTAAATAAATCAGTGCTTCAAAATAAAGCCCATTATGTCTTCTCCATGCATGTAGCATGTTTGCTCCAATTCATGGTAAGAATGCATTCACTTACAAAGTTTGATGACAAGCTGACAGTCTGAACTGGCCTATTACTAGGCAGAACAAAGTATTCCCTTCTTGCCTGCTTCCAATTTATTTTACTACCAGATAGGAATTAACCTGGTCTAATCACATTTTTACTTTGGAACAAAGACTGAAGTCTGCCAATCCACAGTCTCACTCAAAGTTCAAAGTAGTAACAGATTAATATAAGCATTTGCATGTTTTGCCAACAAATTATTCTACAGCAATTTCACTTCACCTTTTTACCTACATACATCTTACATTAGTTACTCTACAATTCTAGCTTCCAAATTATAGGCAGAATTTGTAGTCACACACATTCTATACATACTTACTTTGGAAATGGAAAGAACTCTCAAAGATGTAACTGCCTTTTAAATGTTAAAGGTAATCCAACCTCATCTATCAGCTCGTTCACTACGCCTGTAATAAGAATCTGGTTCCGAGTCTGCCCAGTAAATTGCAACATACTGAGGGTTCCTCATAGCTCCCACAGTAAACACTGCCTACGACATCAAGAAATTCTATTACAGAAAAAAAGCTTAAAACATCAGTTTAACTTAGCTAACCACACCCTAAAAAGAGTTAACCACTTAAAGTACCTAAACAAAGTTAAAGAAATCTGGTTTTCCACATTTAACAGAATCCCACTAGCACTCTGTCAGAGAAGGATTAACATAAGGCCAACTGTGAACTGTCCACTTTCCTTCATTTTTAATTTTACTAATGGAGATGACTGAAGTCAAATTTTAAGGTTCCAATGCACAGAGGAGGAAAAAAAAAAATCACGGAAGATTTCCAGGTCAAAACTGGCCTTAAATAGCCAAATAGAATCAATCAACTGCATATTTATTATTTCTCTTACTGAAAACATGGACTATGTAGTAAAAAAAAATGTGATGTCCAATTATTACTGAATTATTACTATTGTTCAAGTGCAGGAAGAAGCAGAGTCAGGCACCCCAGAGGAAAGACACATAGCAAAATTTAAGCAGGATTCTACTGGAGAAGAAATGAAGAACTGAATGACAACAAGTTGTGAAAAAGCCAGCTGGAGAAGTAACATTTAGTGTTTCTTCAGTACCAGAACATTAACAGCATTACTGAGCAATAGATTACTGGAAGGAGTACATGACTCACTAATAGAACAGAACAATGTCTTTTTTTTAGTTCAGTAATCATCTCTGTTTGTGACAATAATACTATGCTATATGCCACAAAAAAACTACTCAGGGTCACCTAACAAATTAAAAACCTTATTTCTGTAGTCAAAATCTGTTTTGCCAAATTAGCAGAGCTGTCATCATATTTGTAACTTCCACACTGTCTCTTCAAAACACTTTCAATTATGCAGTGATGAGCTCTTGTCACAAAATACACCTCTGAAAAAAACAAAATTTACTAGAAATTTAGTAACTGTAATAAAAGAATTTGTATTCTGGACTGGGAAGTTTTCACAACTGCTATCACAAACCCACAAATATTTCTTCTTCCTCTTTAGTTTATTTGTAGAGACTCTTATTAGTTTGCCTCAATTTTTATCAGGTAATCACAATATGTTTTCCCTAGGACACAAGTCCTTCTTATGGTCTACTTACCTTCACATTCTTCAATCCCTTCTCAAAGAGGCTGAGCATCTCTGACAGTTTATTGTCCGAGTGCACATTGTACACCATCCGGCTACGCTGCTGCAGTAAACCAATGATACACTCATTTTCAATCTGCTCATGCATTTTAAATTCCTTGAAGGTGGCATAAAGAGACTGTAGAAGAGCCCGAAAATCATTGTTGTTGGAGAAGTTGGTCTTGGAAAGCTAGAAGGGAAAAAAAAGAACAAGGTCTTTTTTTTTTTAATAAAATTTTTAAAAAATTAAAAATCAGTGAAAATCACCTCAGGGTCAAGTTAAATCCTTAGAGCAAGTACTGGGGTTCTGTGATTCATTGCTTTACAACTTATGTTGTAAATAATGGAAAGTTGAAAAGTTTCAGTTTTATAAAGAAAACTGGCAAACAATTGATTTTTGTAATTCCAGCAATCACTTCAAAGACATGAAAAATTAAGAGTAATGAATGCTTTCAATTCCAAACTTCAAGTGCACCACATAAAAATCAGAGCTTCAAGTGCACAGACAGAAATACACAAACTAGTCTACTCAACTTGAAGCTGCTTTCCTGTAACTTACGCAATTGATGCATTAAAATTTCATTTCATACACCTTCATCCAGAAGTGGGCAGAATTAATATTGGTGTTTGATTCCTCATTTTAAGAAACATTTATGCCATATACTTACTAATATGACTTTTGAATTTATTCACAGAATTCAACATTATTTTAGCCTTCAGCACTAACCTGCCATTTGTTATTTGTTAACAGGAACTGACATAAATTCTATTAAAAAAATTAAGAAAAGCCCTTAAACTTGATCTAAAAACTCCAGTATATGTTTCCTCTTATAGATCATTAAAACAGTAAGCCATTCACGCTCCAATTCTGTTAACTCCTCAAAAATAAGTTAACAGAACAACTTTACAACAATGTTGTGCTTTCTGAACGAGGTTTGTGTAAATTAGCAGATTTAATTGTACAATCCTCTGACTTCCAGTGGCCCATCACAGGCTCCGGAGAAAAAAAAAAAAAAAAAAAAGATGAAATTATAAGTTTTAGCAGTATTATAGGGAACTAATGGTAATTACAGAAGTTTAACAAAGCATAGTACATGCAATATTTCATATGGTAAAGTGTGCTGCATTTAATCAGACACATTCTGAAGGCAACTCATTCCACATGAATGAATAGAGCTTAAGAAAACAGGAAAGTAGCATGATAACCTCTTCAAGGGAGATCATTCTTGAGACAACCATGTAGTTATAGGATTAGCCTTAAGAACGCAGTAAAATCAAAGTTTTATTTAAGCAACATAACCCAATCTTGTGAAACCCTGACATAAATGTAGAAAGACTTCCTGGTAGAAATTGATGCAATCTCCTCAGCTGGGCAGGTAACTGAAAGGTCAAGCCACTTCCCAGATCTGTATTTCAGCCCTTAATAAGAAGCCATTATAACAGACCCCAGGGCCTGCCTCTAGGGATGCACCATCCACAAGGAATGCAACCCATGTATACCATGCCACCAAGTGCCTGCAAACTATACCATCTCTGAGAGGTTTCCAATGGACCGAGAGCAAACAATAAAGACAAAACAAAACTCTAGTGCCATTTTCACATGTGTACAAACAGTCACCATTAACAACAGTACATTCTGAAATTGCATTTTCCTTTGGTGAGTGTAAAAAACAGAGGAAAAACAGTATTTTTCCTATTACATTTTATTCTGTGTGCAGCTTCAGGAATCACAGCCTACAGCACAATACAAGAGCAAGAACTCTGAAAATAAAAATATTTTCATTCTGAAAAGAAGCCACTGGAATATGCAGAAATGGTTTAGTTTACAAAGATTCTTGAATCTAAGGTGTTTATTAGAAATGGGAATCTGAGATATGTTCATACATAATACACACATCAAAAATAACCATAAATTGAGATATACCTAAAACTTCTATCATTCAAAAAAACAAAACACCACAAATGTACTTATTCACTCTGACATTGCATTGTCACTTCCTGGCAACTACTAGCAAAGCAACCGAAACAGGCTGGACATCTGCCAAGTGCTTATACAATGCCAAGTCAGCCCTGCATACTGCACCTTACATGCAGTACATGTAAGCAAAATGTCTACCTATCATCATCCATTACATAGGAATAAAGAATCCATTTGAGCATGCAAGGTAAGAATTCCCATTATATATGCCCTGTCATAGAAGCCACTACAACATGAAATATTCACCCCTGCTACTCAGCCTTCCAGAAGATAATCGAAGAGATTAGGAACTATGGAGAGGATATTGAAGTTTAATGACAGTACTTGAATCAGCAATTGGTATATTAAAAAGGTCACCTAAAGCTGAGGAAACCTGGCTTTGCAGACGACAGGTAGCCTAGCAACAAAGTCACTCAGTCAGATCTGTAATTTCATTACTAGGACTGATGAAGTCTTACGACAGGGGACCAAGATTATTAACAGATAGCAGCTGCTCCACTTCAAGGTCCACTTTTCACCAGCTCTACAGAAGGAAACCTAGTGCAAGGGTTTAGTAGCACAAAAAGAAAACAACCATCCCCCATAATCATATGGGGAATCCTAAGAGAACAGCAAGAGGGAGGAAATGAATTGCATTAAAGATATTTGTTGACTGATCAAAAATAAAGCACCATGCCCGTGTGATCCCTGTGCAGTTTACAATACAACTGTCACAGCACTTAGAGATACTTGGGAGCTTTCTGAACTTTAAGACACTACACTTAACTCTAAATTATAGCACAACTGTTTCTTGTGTTTGGAATTCAAACTCTAGTGGAGGAGCAGCACCACAAGAGAAACAGTGCTGGTGTCTCCTGAAACTGAAAAATTATACATAATCCACACAGCCTGAGCAACAGGCTAAACAACAGTTAATGCCACTGCAAAGTCTGTCTGAAACACTTCAGAGACATTTGGCTGGTGCAGGCATACTAGAGAAGCAGTCAGGAGGTGTTAAAGTCAGCATTAACTTTATTAAACTCTTATCATAACAAAAAAACCCCACCCAAACAAAAACCCAAGCGACATGTAAACAAGGGAAGGTACGTCAATAATCCAAGGGCCACTGTGGTGCCAGCAGTGAACTAAAGCACAAGGTCAAGGTCACAGAAGGTACGTCTATTTCAAGTAAAAAGGAGATAGTCATTCCAACCCTAAACTTTTGTTCTAAAGTTCTTCACACTTAAATGGCCAATTTAGGGAGTCTGTAGCAGACAATACTTGAAATCAAGACTGAAATAATGATTTTTTTGTCATAGTTGAAAGAAATATGTAAACTAGTAGTAGGATTATTAAGAAGTTCACTGCTATTAATCCAAGTCCAATTGTTTCCATCACTCCTTTGCACGAAAGAATAGTACTTTTGAATTAAGAAACCACTTGATGGATATCTTCAAAACTTCAAATTCTGCAATTAGAGAATAGCTACGACTGAGAAAAACTCATCTTAGTACCTCAGACAATTATATACAAATTTTAGGCAAGTGCCCAGCTCCACTGTACTTCAGAGCCATTAACATGATCAAGATGAACATAGAGAGATGTAGAAAACAAAACATCCTTCCTTACTGTGAGCTATTATTTTATTCTTTGTGCTTTAAGAGCAATATGGCAATACCAGCAGGATTAACAGCAATTGCTATTTATAACTGCTTCACGTTCATGATGCCCAAGTGAAGAGTAAATCTCCAGTTAGCTCTTGCATCTCCTTTGTGGCTTTTGTGCTTCCATAAGAAAAACAAAAGTGTTTATATATACACACACATTTCTGAAACTTTCTGTCAGTTGAAGACAGATATTTCTATCCAAAATGATGTGAATAAGTAAGAAAGATCAAGACTGACTTCATATCAATTAAATCACTGAACAAAATACAGTATTATTTGTTTTCTGGAAGTGTTTTACATCCATGTCAATATGGGAAAATGTCTTTCTATAGGAAGAGAATTAATTTTCCAGAAAGTCTAGTTTACAGTGAGTAAATTGAAGCAGCTATTTCATAATATCTATGCCAAAAAATGTATGTAGTGAGTAGAAAAGTTTGCTTCTTCCTTAAAAACATGCTATTAACAAGGGGAAAGTAGTAAACAGGAATAAAGAAAAAGAAGTACTTTTATCAGACCAGCACAACAGTAAGTAAAGTCTGTGCTGCGTGCTAACTTTCTTAGTTAGGAGTATCTCTCTACTGCCAACAACAGACAACAACAGAGGTATGAGAAATTGGAACAGGAAAGGAAACATTTCTTTGCTCAAAGATTACAAAATATAAAATGAAATAATTCAGGTTAAACAAGTTTAAAAGCAGCTACAAATTCACAAACTGCTTTATTTCAGTTTCCCCATCAGCAACTGTAACTTCTGAACCACCACCACCAACACTAAAAATTTCCTCTAGATTTCGACCCCTAGTTTACATATTTAAAATTCATTTTAAGGAAGAGTAAAATACTTTTCATTAAGGGGCTGGCAGACCACTGATTAAAACAAAATAAAACCCCACCACACACCACTACGAACAACAACAACAAAAAAATCAAACCACCAAAACCCACAATCATCTTTAGAACAGAATAGCACCAGGGAGAGAGAAAAACAAAACACAAAACAGAACCAACAGCATGATGAACCCATCCGGAGTACTGATGCCGTGAGAAGAGAGCTCATTTTCTCACCTCGTCAGTGCACTAGCTGCACAGCCAGCCTGCACCCACTTACATGCAATGTCTTACTAAGGAATCCATAACAATCATTTGTTTATACTGTCCACAACTGAACTACAGTGCCACGATAGCTTAGCAGAAAGGATGACTGCACTGTCAAACCAATGTCTCTATGCAGAGGTATGCAAGGTGAGAGAATTAGGTAAGGTACTTCACACACTCCAGTTAGTCCAATGATTGAAACCTTGCATCAGAGCAGTAACACCGGCTTTCTATCCTGGGTGCTTTTCTTGGCTCCAGGTCAACCCAAAATAAGAGTAATCAGTAAGGCAGGCAGGACAGGATCTGGCAGAGCTCAACCAGAAATTCAAAACTTTCAAATACCCATTTGTCTGTCTCTATAAAATCCTGTCCTCTATGTAACCTCAGTTATTTTGCATCTTAACTAAGATCTTGAAATAGTCTTTCAAAATGTGAAAACAAAACAAAACCATCAACAACAAAAAAAAAAAAAACCCCAAACAAAACACCTCACCCAACAGCCAAAAGTCAAAGAATAATCTTTCAGTTAATATAGTGTTTAAGGCAGACAACATTATTTTATTTTTCAAAAAGCACAGGCAACAGAGCTGGTAATATCTTGTGCTCTCAGTTTTGAAAGGCTAAGGTTAAACTGATAAATGTCAAGAATAAGAGCACAGCAGAGGTAGAAACAAACTGCTTCATTTTTGGTTTTATTGGTATCTTTCATATCATTCCCTTGCACCAAACACCTGCAGATCAGTTTTCAAACGAGGAAGGCCTTTTCACAAGGATATAAATAACCATGTGGGACTGACTGAAGCAAGATTTGCAGTGATGCAATTGCTACAAGTATCAGACCCTGCTAGGGACAAGAGCAGGAACCACAGCTCAGAAAGCACCAGCTAAAATCAGCTAAGCCTCCTCCACCATACGGTTTCCACAAGTAGAAGTCTGCCAGGGACAAAGAGACACACAGGCTATCACCAGGTCTGCAGAGATGAACCAAAAAACGAATCAAAGAAAAATTTAGTAATTACAAAAAAGGACAAGCGCCTCAAATGAAAGCACAACGAACATTTGCAATGGTGCTGTTACATAGGGGCCTGTCACAGCATTTCTCATGCACATTTCAGATGCCATAGCAAACTTCCTTCCTGTCTTATATACTCAAAGAAATAGGTTCCTAAGAGCTGGCATTTGTCCCTCTGTGAGGATACATTCAAAGTCCCAAGAATAAAATAACAGCACTCAAAGCTCCTCTCTTCTCTCCCACTGCAGTAACTCACAGACTATAAACATGGCAAAAAAGCCTTTGCTCCCCTGCACCAGCCTCACTGCAATTTCCCAACACAATCGAAGGTGGGCACTGGAAAAAAATTGTCACTCTGTCTTAATTGATCTTGGGCACTACCTGCAAAAACAAATACAAAGGCAAGTGTCTCAAGAAGTACAGCTTGCACTCTAGAGAGCTGCATAAAATCTGTATGAACACCAATACAAACTAATTACAGCATACAGCTTTCTAGAAGACCTCAGATTCTCTTGTTTGGTTGGTTTGGTGGGGGCAGGGGGGGCAGTGTGCTGTTGGCTTTTCTGTTTGTTTGGGTTTCTGTTATGTTTTGGGATTGGTGTTTTTGGGGGGTTTTGTGTGTGTATGCACCATAGCGTAGGAGAAAAAAAAAAAACCTGTTACTGCTTAAAGGAGAGAAGGGCAAAAGGTGGGTTATTGCTGCTCTCCAGAATAGCTGGAGGAAAAGACAAAAGAACAGAGCAATATGCAAAGGGGTGAACAGAAAACTTTTTTTCTTACAATTCAAGAGAAAAAAAAATGGTGCAAAGAAACTACATGGGGAAAAAAAAAATGTACTACTGTGGTGTAAGTAAATATCCAAAAGAGAAAGACAAAAGGGTGAAGCACATGATATGTAAGAAGAAAACAGGTGTTCTGCTAAACAAAAAATACAGAAACAGAAGCTTTGAGGTGGCAAGAGGAGGTAAAAGTGTCCTGAAAATATGATGCAAAATTGCTATGCAGGTCTGAGGAGCCCCACTTCAACTCCAAACATGTTTCATCACTGTTGTCCCCTATTTCAGACCTCCTCTGACACATTACTTAACACACATTTGCTTTAAAAATATATATATTTAAAGCACATTGTCACTTTCAGATTCATTTTCAAAATAATCTTCTGCATGAAAAATTAATTCCAAGCTGCGATTTCCCAGTAAGTATATGGAAAGACAGCTGGTAGAGTCTATGATGACATAGAGGCATGAATAAAAAATTGCTCATCTACTTCTGGATGCTAATGAGGAGGATTAATTTCCTTCCATCAAGAATGAAAGAATTTCTTTCCATCTTCTGCCTGCATAGTCCATAGTTTGTGGATTTATTAACACTAAGCATCCTAAGCAGCTGCTTATTCATTCTAAACACAGGTGAACATAAGTGCTCAATGATACAGAACATTAACTGCTAATAACCAAATACCATGGATTTCCAAATCAACTCACACACACATTTGAAGCAGCAGTAGAAAATGAACAGCAGAGTACTGAAATGGTGAAAAATTATTTCAAAACTACAACTAAAACTTCGGCAATGTTTGTTGATTAGAATTATATTCACAGAACAATCATTTTCTGTTCTCAAGGACATTGAGCAAGAAATACTTGACTTTGAAAGAGGAAGTCAGAACACTGATAATTTGTATAGTTTTTCAGATTTCAGAACACCTTGCTGCCACAAAAATTGTAATCATGATGTGGTTATGTCATTCCCTGCCCAATGCTTTACAGCATCAATTCAGCTTGATTCAGGAGTATTTTTCACTCCTAAAATGGTTCATCTACAATATCCTTATTGTAAGAACATCACAAATTTAACACATGAAATCAATTCATTCTCTTCAACAGAGGGCAAAGCCTTCAGGGATGAGAAACAACTGAAGCGTAATAGAAGGCTACTGAAACAGAAAGAAGGGTTAAAGAGAAATCAAGTTATCAAAAGAAACAATTATTAGGAAACAAAGAGATGAACTTCTAAGCTACATGGAAGTTTTGAAAAGAATCCTAATAAAATAATCAAGAACTTATCACTGCAGATAAGTAGAACAGAACAGCATTTAGACTTCAAACAAGGAGGACAGAAAACACAGAAGTCTATATATACCTAGATAAGAAAAGGAATACTTTGTCAGCTGTGTAACAGGTAAGGCAGAGATGACAGCAGTAAAATTAAATGTCGCCTTTGTGCAAGTCTTCATGAGGAAACTAGGAAAATATTTATGGCAACTTTTAACAAGGTGTCAGAAGTGTAGGTTAGAAAAATACTAGTTAAATATTTATACAAGTTCAATGCATTCAAGTCAGCAGAACATGACAAAATTGATCCAAATTTCCTGGAAGAACTAGCCAAAGTAATTATTAAACCATGAGAAATAACCTTTCCTCAAAAGATCTCTGCAGTGAGATCACAGAAGACTGAAGTCCTGCAAACAGAAGAAAGACCTTCTCCATCAAACACTGAAAAGGTTTCACAATGAAGTTGAGCTATTAAAGCAGATGTTTACTTCTGCAATGGGTAGTCCTGTTCCCCTGCTTCCATGCAGTTTGTCTGTCCTCTTTGTGAGCCAGTTTTACTGAATCCTCTTTCGTTTCAGTGCCCTACATGAACTAGCTGCTCATCAAGAGGCCAGACAAGCACAGAGGACATCATCAACAATTAACCCTTCCAATAGCAGTTAGTTATTAGATCCACTCAGTCACAGTAGGAAGCCTTACACTAGTTTTTGAGAGGCAGATGTGAAAAGTCACCAGTAGCCTTTAATTGCTTTACAGCATTTAGAGAACAACTGTTCTTCCTATTCCTTTTTCCAATGCAGACAACATTTTCAGGGTAGTTGTATAACAGAAATGTCTGAAAACATGTTCCTTGGCTGCAGTATGTCCACAAGACAATGGGACATTTGGAATCCCATTCATTAATAGCACATGTCTTGTGTCTGGAGAAGGCCCAGACAAAATTTAATGGCAGAATAGTGCCTGCTACTTGAGTAGCCCTGGTCTTGAAGTAACAAGTCAGCCTGCACAGACTTGTTTAGAAAAAAAAATCTGATTTCTTTTTGCTAAGATACCTACTTAAGAGGAAGACAATACATGTTACAGATCATGATTTCACTAAGGTTTTTGACACTGTTCTGCCTTACAGCAAACTGGCAAGAGTCTACAGAAAAACCTCTGGATAGCTTAAGCACTTGCAAATAGTGCTCCCCAGCCACAGCTACCAATGTTTCCTGCAAACCACAGTGGCATTTTCAGTACACGATCAGCTGAAATTCATTCTGCCTCATGACAGATCTGATACTTTCAGCCACAGATGAGAAAGCAGCAAGGCTGGTAACACAAGATTGGTGCATTGTCCAGTGCAGGAATCAAGATCATAATGCGACAGCAGAAACAGTCTGGACTGGACACTGACATGCTGACTAGGACAACTGCATGTGTCTCCACAGAGGATAGAAGCCTAACGACCAATATGAAAGGAAATTTGGAGATAGTGCTCAGAGACGCACAGGACTACAGAAAAATCACAAAGCAAGTATGCTGCTGTTAAAAAAAAAATTGCAGAACAACACACCTAAGACACATCTGCTCAACACCAGCAGTGTCCCATTCTGCACACAAGATTTCAGGGAAACAGACATCATTAGACTGAGGTTTCACAATCGCTTAAGCCAATCTAGTGGCTGGCTGTCAGGGTCCCACCCCTGCCTCATGCTGGCTTCAGTACTCACCTGACCAGTGCTTGCTGGGACACTTAATCAGTGAAAAACCTACCCAGCTCCGGGAAAAAAAAATGTTTTCTGTCAGCTATGAGCCCTTGTGAGTCACTTAAAGTGCTGATGAGAGCACGAAAGGCATAGCAGTGCCAGTCAGCTGAAACTGTTACAGAGCAGCACAACAAGTAGAGCCAGGTACAGAAAGCACAGCCCATGTGCAGAGGTAGACGGAATCAGTTTACTTAGGCTAGAGAACTGAGATGGAGGACACACCTGCAATTTGAAAAAAGGCACAAGATCTTTCTGAAAATATAGAAAGGTTCACTAGAGAGAGGAAAACAGAATCTGGTCTATTTGTAGCAAAGGTGATGTCAGGCATTAGAAAAAGCATTTTAACTGTAAAGACTGTTTGCTGTGGCACTCCACTACCAACAAGGGGGTACAGCCTCTGAGGCCTTAAAGAATACATTTATCAGCAGAGTAGGCAATCGATCTGATAACTAGCAAGGAAACTCGCAAAGTTGTTATTCAAGTCTCAGGCTCTGTGCACAATGCAGATAAAAATGCTATGTAAGAATGTAGCAAACATGGTGAGATGTCTGCTAGCAACAGTTTAAAGAGTAGGGTAACTCAGCTAATGCATCAAGCACCCCAAACGTCCATTTCACCATTCTGTCTCACATCAAGCCCTGGAAGAACAAAATAAATTGTGTGTCTCTGTCCTAAAAGATTATGTAGGTACTCACATACTTTTTTACCCATCAGTAACATTACAGTTGCTCTCCTGAAAAGCTACACAGGGATCCATTTATTCACTGGTGGAATTTACTGAATTCAGACAGCAACTATATGCAATTCACAAAATTAAAGACCCCTGAAAGACAAACTAAATTTATAAAGAGCGTGGCTTTCGAGATTATAATTGCCATGCAGGCAGAACTACAGTCTGATCTAATTACAACATCTCAATCAGACAAGAAGAAAAGTCAAACACAGTTCAGTTTTTTCTGATGCAAAGCTAGCAGCACTCTAGTGCAAAGGTCATAGGCCAGGCACAGCCTCCGAGTTCTGAAACAGGGTTAAAGGATACAAGATTGAATACTTGCAAGCGCCATTCATTCATGCCTGCACTTCTTCAAAAGAAAAAGGAAGTAAGCAAACTCCTGTATAAAAAATACTTAGAAAATGACACTACGATCATTGCAAACAGGGTAGTTGTAATTAAATTTTCCCATACTCAGGAAAACAAAAGCATTCCAGCTCAGGCAGTTTTACTTTTATCAAGTCACAGTAAACTGGGTCAAAACTTTGTGGGAGGTTCAATAGCAGTAACAGAAATGCCTCTCTAGAAACAAAATCCAACATACTACAATATTTGGAAATTCAATCTTGTTTAGCTACTGTCAACGATATGCTAATACTGCTGCTGGGGGCCAAGGGGAGATGAGTCCCAGCTATTTTCTTCCCCTCACTTAAAACCTGTTCTAACACTACAAGTTTTCATGTCACCACAGATTAAACTGCAAATACAGAGATAAAAGGCAAAGTGAAACTACACAAGGTCTCCCCTCCTCCTCCCCTCAGCCTGGTCAGCTAGCTAACTCACATTTTCTTTACCCTATTAACAAGCTGTGCAGGTTCCCACGAATGGATCTGGTGAACCCCAGGAGCAGTACTCGGCAGCATGTGGAAAAGGGGAGGAGGAAAGCGATGACTGCCCATCCTGCTGGCAACAGTAAACTATTATACTCTGTCATGTCACTTCACTCTCCTTTTTAATGTCTGTGAGCCAATCTGGTTCTCCAAACAGCCGTTTATGCCCAGAGATCGGAGGCACTACTGCTTTCAGTACGAGTGCTGGCTTTGAAGTATTTGCCTGAAATGCTTCCATTCCACTCACAGCTGCAGCAAAGTTTGCCTTTCAGGTGATACATCGGCCTGGATTGCTAACCACCCTGATGCAAGAATTAAAAACTACTTTTTTCTATGAATAAAATATATGTATTTAAACGAAAAGCCCTACCTAGCTTATCTTTAAGCCACTCACCAATTAAAGGCTGCGCTAAAAACGCAGACACAGCCGGTTGCAAGACTGCTAGCGAGCTGCCTTGCCTGGCACCGGTTAATTAACGAGAAGCAACGGAGCTGACCGCCTGCGTCCCCGCCGCGCCCCTCGGTACCACGGCCCCTCCGGGGAGCAGCTGCTCCGCCACGGGGAGCCACAGCGGGGCTGATCGCCCACTGCTCAGCCTCGGGTTAGCAGGTCCGGCACCCCGCTTTCCACGGCCCGACGGGAGGGAAAGAGGCAAGCCGTGGTCCCCGCGGGGAAGCGCCGCTCCTCCGAGCTGAGAAGAGCTGGAATCCCGCTGGGGGCCGCAACACAGCCCGGCAGAGCCGCTAAAGCAGGAGCAACGAGATGAGCCCCGCCCCAGCCCTGAAAGCGCCGAGAAGCGCGTAGGAAGCAGCGGGGAAGGCGGCACCGGCTCCGCTATCCGCGGCGGGGAGGGCCGGGGCGCCCAGGAGACCCGAAGCGGCAGCGGTGCGGAGGAAGCTGCCGCCGAGGCGCAGGGCGCTGACAGCTGCGCGCTCCCGAAATCCTCCCTCCCGCCTCAGGGGAGTGGGGCAGAGATCAGCGCCATCCGCTACCTTGTCGCAGTAGAGCCCCACGAGCTGCTTCATCCGCCAGTGCGGAGCCGAGAAAACATCCACCTCCTCGGGGAAAGGAGCCATGTTCGCCCCATAGAGCCCCGGCGCTAGCGGCAGAGCTAACAGCCGTCCTGCGCATGCGCGTGACTGCGTTAGCCGCGCGCGTGCGCGACTCCTGTGGGGCGCCGGCCTGTGGTGGTCCCAGGCCCCGGTGGCTATTGGCAGTTTATGGTGGTGGCTTCCGCGGTTGTGCGTGGCGAGCAGGGCTGAGAGGCCAGGCTTGCAGAATGCGGGGGAAGAGGAGGGTGAGCAGAGGTGCGGGAAGGGCTCCCACCGCTGCAGGCGGGCTCCCGGGCTGCGCTTACGGCACGGCCCATAGTGGCGAGACTCCAGGGCCGCTAGGTAATCTGGCGCGCCGGGGCTCAGCAGTGTTTATGCCTTGAATTAAAACGGAAGGAATTAAAAATTGACTTGTGCGTTTACATGAAATAAAGAAAACTCACTTTGCGTCTGAGGAGATGACAAACACCTGCAGGCAATCAAGCAGAATCACGGAATGGTAGGGGCGGGAAGGGATCCTGGAGATCATCTAGTCCAACCCTTCTGAAAGAGCAGGATTAGTTAGAGTAAAAAATCATTCAGGAACGTGGCCAGGCGAGTTTAAAATTACTTCAGAGATGGGGGACTGCACAACTTCTCGGCATTCTGGTCCAGTGTCCTTACCACTCTCAAAGTGAACAATAAACAGGTTGTCTGCAGACAAACCAGTGTTTGAAACAGAAGATGTCTGATGTAGTCCAAACTGACTGCTACAGGGGATCCATGCCCAACTTTTTGCAGCGTTTGTGTCAAATCAGCAGAGTTACGTGCTCAGTTTGACATCCAAGACAAAAGGAGGAGGAAGAGTAGCCTTTGATACTAATCTGCCCATGCAACATTTAAAAAAAAAGGTAGGAACACAGCAGAACTGAGATTGCACTTGAGTTTGACAAAAAGTGTAACTCTGGGCCAACATAACAATGTGTAGTAAAACTGTCATGGCAGTGTGTAGCAAGCATCTCAAAAAAAGTACTGTTGAACACAAAAAATGCATAAGACCTTTGACTGAAAACTACTGTACAAAATTGATGCTTGCAGGTACTAAATAGACAAACCTAGCTAGTTTATAGATGTAAGCAATTTGTTGTAAGCAGGTTGAAGTATTTTGAGCAAAGGCATAAATTTTTAGTCAAATATTTGTCAGTGTACTAATGTTTGGAAATAATATAGAAAATTACTGCTGGGAAAAGTAGTAGATAGTGAATTGAGAAGGAGAAACCATGTGATGATGGTTAGCTAGACCATGCTGTGCACAATAATCTTTTTCTCTCATCTGAGGAAATGAGGCTTAAGCAATTGCAGCACTGGGCATTTCCTTCTCGCCCTTTCCACCTCCAAGGACTTCTGAACATGCTGACCTACTTAATCATATTTGCAAATATGTACAAAGCTTGGAAGGTTAAATCTGTCCAACTGTGTGGGGAGGGGAAAAAAAAAGGCAGTTACACATGAGAGAAGAAAAAGAAAGAAAAGCACAAGTGTTGCACAGCTGGCCAGCCAGCACATGGTTGTATTGTCTGCTTGGCTAGTCAGCACAGCTCTGGCTTTGGGCAGCGGGTGAGAGCTTTCAGTTGCTTCTGTAGGTAGAGCTATGCACCAAAGACACAAACTCTCAAGAAACAATGTTTGGTGAATTTTGTTCCTTAGAGAAGCTTGTTAATATGAGCAGTTCCAAAATCATACAGAACAAGTTATTCTGCCAGCAATTTGTGCCTGAGTAATAACAGGATTAATTTTCCCACCTGTTACACCTTCCTTCTGCTGAAGTTACCACTCCCATCCAGTAGAAATAACAAGAGAGAACACGTCTGTTCCTCATCTTCCAGAGCTTCAGAGTATAAACATATGCTGAAATCCATGGTCATTCGAGTTAATATTTAATTTGTGAACTAGAGTATCTCTGAAGCAGATATGCTGCCAGTTTTGCCAATTCTGCTTAATGGGCAATAACCTCTTCTAGGAGAGAGGGTCAGAGAGCGAGGGGCAGTGATCTGCAGTCAGCATGAATTGCTAGAGCTTGAGAAGCAAGATGGGCAGCTGGTTTGTGACAGTGAACATACAAGACTACGAAAGAAAGTGCCTGATAGTGGAATTACAATATGGACTTTCTTGTGGACAAGCTTAAGGGGAGACTTGGTCATTTTCTACAAGAAGAGAGAAAGTTTCTGGAGACAGATTCTTCATTAATGTAACAGGAAAAACATCATGAGATCCAGTAACTGGAAGTTAAAGGTAGACAAGTTCAGGCCAGAGCTAAAAGTTGACTCTCAAGGCTATGCAACCATTGGAACAAATTCCCTGGAGGTGTGTTACTTTAGCAATCATGTGAAGTATTTAAATTAAACTAAGAACCTAGATTAAAAACGGCTGTGCTGAGTCAGATCAGAGGCCCTTCTGGCCCCATGATGGGTTTCTAGAAGTGAACAGTGAGGAAAGGCAGCTCAATAGGGGAATGTGATGGGCATCCCATTCCCTCAGGGATGTTATGACAGGTGATCTCTTTTTTGGAGAACATCACCAAGCAGCACCTGCTTTTTCCCAAAGCTAATAAGTCCTTGGAGAAAAGCCATTCCAAAACTCAGTACCCATCTTTATGCCTTTTTATCTTTATGTCTTTTTATCTTAAGCAGAAGTTTTAGTCTCGATGCAAAAATTGGTGACAATTTCTGCCCCATTCCATACAGAAGATTGTGTCACTGATGCCTCAGGTTTCTGTTAGTCCTGAAATTACAGAGCAAACTTTGATAATAAAAATAAAATTCATTGACTTCTATGGATTATTGCACTCTTTAATCCTGAACCCAGAGGAGTGACTTGAAACCATCTGATTAACATACTGGTACCCTAACAGCATTGCCATGCTTCAGAGATATTCGGAAGAGGAATAGGGTAAAAAAGCATCAGAGAAAGAACCAAAGTACAGCATTTTTTGTGCCTTTACCATATCAAGCGCAACATTGCACATCCACTTCTGTGTAAATCTGGCTTTCCCAAAGGCCCTGCTGGAGGTAACAAACCAACTGGTTGCCTTTCTATCACATTTACAGGAGAAATCCATCATCAGCAATTCACTCAGTGATTTGCCTTCAGCAAAATAAAATCCATCAGCTGAGTACTCATGACACTCTAAGTACATAAATAATAAAGATGTTTATATTCATTGAGGCATGGAGACTGTTTAATAGAAAGAAAAGAACCATCATGTACCTCAGAAATGTGAGTCCATATACAAATTACTCTAAGGTTGAAAAGGTAATTTTTTTAAAGGGAAAAAAGTAGTGTGGTTGTACTTGCAGCAGCATATACCACAGAACATTTCCACTGAAGGCTGGATTAATTAATGCCATTTGATGATCTAGCATAGTACTTAGAGAAAAGAAGCTGCAGGGAGAATAAACAGAAGTTGAAGAGATTTCTTCAGTGTACAGGAAGTATGTCTTAATCCTTTTGGTTCTTGTTATGATTGATTCCTGCCTGCAAGGCAGTTTTGTTCACAAAAGAGACTTAAAACACATCATTGCACCAAAATGTTGCTGTCAGCATCCAGGGGAGAGGTGGTAAAAGAACTGACTAATATTACCCCTCTGTGTGACGCAAGATCACCTGAGACCCTGGGTAGTTATGCAATCATTTCTTTGCCTGAATATTTCTGGTTTTGGTATGGAATTGTAGGTTTGGCTTGTTTGTTTGTTTGATTGATTTTGTTTTGTTTCGGGTTTGTGGTTTTTTTTTTTTTTTTTTGGTGGTGGTGTTTTATTTTGGGTTTTTTGTTGGTTTGGTTTGGTTTGTTTGTCGGTTTTGGTTTTGGTTTGTTTTGTTTTAAAACTAAAAGAAGTACCCAATGTTTAAAATGTTGCTTGCAAGCACTTGAGATGTTTTAGGCAGGTGTAGCATAGCAATGAATACTAAGCAGACCTAAGGCCCTGTAAATCCTGAAGTGGTAAGGGTTTTTCTCCTTTTAGTACAATATATTGTAATTCTTCCCAGTTTTCACAAGGTGGCAATACAGTGACCCTAAAAGTCTCGTTTTTCAGAAGTGGAGAAGAGTGAGCCTCGAGGAAGTGATGTATCTTTGTGCTGCAACCGATCCAGGAAACCCTCAGCTTGCACTGCCCAGCAAAGTTAAGATTTCCGTTTAACTTCGTCTTTTGTGTACAGAGCTCTAGCCAGTGGTGAAAATATTAAACGTTCAGCCTCCACATTTCCATTTCAGTTGTATCCCTTCACTCTCCTTTTTTGGCTATGTTTTTTAAGAACGTGGATTGTCAAGAATTCATGATGAAGAGCCTTTTTTCGTCTCTCTTACTTGTCTCTGTTCTGTTTATGAACAGCTTCTCAGAAGTGCAGGGAAAGAAATGGCAAGGTGAAGGTACAACACTAAATTTGGAAAGCATTGTCATTGGAAGATGCTATGACTACATCAGAATTGTGAATCCTGCTGTTGGGTAAGTTTTGCTTGTTTCTGGATTTGTTCTGTGGGGAGAACACCAGAGAGAAATGGTGGGGATGGCATTTGTGAAGTACCCAATCTGAATGTGCTCCTGGGAAGACCAGCTTTACTTTTGCATGCTTTGTATGTCATGTAAGAAGGAGAACACTACACTTAGAGCTATCCTGTGCTACTGAAATAGACTGCTTAGCTCATCCACCTGAAAAATCAAGTAGTAATCAACTGCTGAAATATTATCTATGAGCTTTTATTGTCTGTGTTAATTACATAGAAGTGGAGACAAGTCATACACTTTGCTATAATGACCACATTTTCTGTCTTGCTTACGTTGTTTAGGCTTTAGTAAAAAGGAAAAAAAAAAGAAACAGAACTGAAAAGGGCAGTTTCCTGGAGCTCACTCCTTTATTGTGCCACTGAATTTTTTCCTGATAGCTTGAAGAGGTATTTGCAGAGAGGGCCTGGCTGGGTTCCTGCAGCACTGAATCGTGATCTTAAACAAAGTTAGATTATGTTCCATAATATCAGCAAATATCACCACCTCCCCCCCACCTTCCGTTTTCAGTTCCTGCTGGAAACGAGGAAGATACGGCACTGAAAACAGGTTCATAGCTTTTAACAGAATCACAAAATTGTCAGGGCTGGAAGGGACCTCAAAGATCAGCCAGTTCTAACCCTCCCTGCCATGGGCAGGGACACCTCGCACTAGCTCAGATTGCTCAGAGCCACATCCAGCCTGGCTGCAAAAAACCTCCAGGGATGAGGCTTCCACCACCTCCCTGAGCAACCTGTTCTGGTGTCTCACCACTCTCATGGTGAGGAACCTTTTCATAACATCCAATCTGAATCTCCCCACTTCTAGTTTTGCTCCATTCCCCCCAGTCCTATCACTACCCAACACCCTAAAAAGTCCCTCCCCAGCTTTCTTGTAGCTCCCTTCAGATTCTGGAAAGCCACAGTAAAGTCTCCTCGGAGCCTTCTCTTCTCCAGATTGAACAACCTCAACTCTCTCACAGCCTGTCTCCATAGGAGAGGTGCTCCAAAGGCAAAACAATGTATTTCTTCCTAACAACATTCTTAAGTGTTTTGATTCAAGGTTCCCCACAAAAGAAAAAAATCATCCTAATGCCAGCACCATGGTACTAAAATTTCAGCTAAACAATTGAAGTTTGGCAAATTTATAAATACATCACAGTGGAAAGCGTTGGTAAACTATAACTACAGATTTCTACACACCTACAATATAATATATGATTTAAACTACAGAAGCTTAAGTCAGTTAACAATTGTGTAGGTATAAAGATTCTGGTCTTGTAGTAGGCTTTAGAAATGTAGAGTTCCTGTTGGAGTTAACAGATGTCACTTAATTTATATCTGCAGCAGGGCATGACTAATAATGCAGAACACTGAAATGCGCAACATGAAGGATTGTTACTGTGGAAATGTTAACTTTATAGCTATCGATAATTGAACTGAGCTTTTAGAAATGTAACTACAATATTCTAGAAAGTGTTTCTAGATGTCTCATGTTTGTGACAGTTTTCATAGAATCATAGAATCATAGAATCATAGAATCAAGAAGGCTGGAAGAGACCTCATCGAGTCCAACCTGTCACCCTAAACCTCATGACTATCTAAACCATGGCACCAAGTGCCACGTCCAATCCCCTCTTGAACACCTCCAGGGATGGTGATTCCACCACCTCCCTGGGCAGCACATTCCAATGGCCAACCACTCTCTCTGTGAAGAACTTGCTCCTCACCTCCAGCCTAAACCTCCCCTGGCACAGCTTGAGACTGTGTCCTCTTGTTCTGGTGCTGGTTGCGTGGGAGAAGAGACCAAACCCCTCCTGGCTACAACCTCCCTTCAGGTAGTTGTAGAGAGCAATAAGGTCACCCCTGAGCCTCCTCTTCTCCAGGCTAAACAGTCCCAGCTCCCTCAGCCTCTCCTCATAGGGCTTGTGCTCAAGGCCTCTCACCAGCCTCGTTGCCCTTCTCTGCACATGCTCCAGCAATTCAACATCTTTCCTAAACTGAGGGGCCCAGAACTGGACACAGTACTTAAGGTGTGGCCTAACCAGTGCTGTGTACAGGGGTACAATGACCTCCCTGCTCCTGCTGGCCACACTATGCCTGATGCAGGCCAGGATGCCATTGGCTCTCTTGGCCACCTGGGCACACTGCTGGCTCATGTTCAGGCACCTGTCAACCAGTACCCCCAGATCCCTTTCTGCCTGGCTGCTCTTCAGCCACTCTGACCCCAGCCTGTAGCTCTGCATGGGGTTGTTGTGGCCAAAGTGGAGCACCCGGCACTTGGATTTGTTGAATGCCATCATGTTGGACTCTGCCCATCTGTCCAGCCTGTCAAGGTCCCTCTGCAGAGCCCTTCTACCTTCTAACAGATCAACACCTGCTCCCAGCTTGGTGTCATCTGCAAATTTACTGATGATGGACTCAATCCCCTCATCCAGATCATCAATAAAGATATTGAACAGGATGGGGCCCAGCACTGATCCCTGGGGGACACCACTAGTGACAGGCTGCCAGCTGGATGTGGCATCATTCACCACCACTCTCTGGGCTCGGCCCTCCAGCCAGTTCCTAACCCAGTGCAGAGTGCTGCTGTCCAAGCCGTGGGCTGACAGCTTGGCCAGGAGTTTACTGTGGGGGACGGTGTCAAAGGCCTTGCTGAAGTCCAGGTAGACTACATCCACAGCCTTTCCTACGTCCACCAGGCTGGTCACCTGATCATAGAAGAAGATCAGGTTGGTGAGGCAGGACCTGCCCTTCCTAAATCCATGTTGGCTGGGCCTGATTCCTTGGCCATCCTTCAGGTGCGCAGTGATTGCCCCCAAGACAATCTGCTCCATGATTTTCCCTGGCACTGAGGTCAGGCTGACAGGCCTGTAGTTCCCAGGTTCTTCTGTGCGTCCCTTCTTGTGGATGGGAGTCACACTGGCCAGTTTCCAGTCTTCTGGGACCTCTCCAGTGAGCCACGACTGGTGGAAAATGATGGAGAGAGGCTTGGACAGCTCATCTGCCAGCTCTTTCAGCACCCTAGGATGAATCCCATCAGGTCCCATGGACTTGTGAATATCCAAGTGACTCAACAAGTCTCGAACTAATTCCACATGGATTTCAGGAGTACAACACTGCTCCTTGACCCCATCAACCAGTTCAGGAGGCCAGTTATCCTGAAGTCCTCCTGCCTTACTGTTGAAAATGGAGGCAAAGAAGGTATTTAGAATCTCAGCCTTCTCCTCATCCTTAGTTACAATGTTACCCTCCACATCCAATAAAGAGTGGAGGCTCCTCTTGCCCCTCTTTTTAGCATTAATATATTTATAAAAATGCTTTTTGTTGTCCTTCACGGAAGCGGCCAGTTTAATTTCTAACTGTGCTTTTGCCTCTCTAATTTTTCTTCTACATGATCTAGCAACATCCTTAAACATATTTTTTTTGAGGTCTAATTACTTCCTGTGGCATTTTCACAATATAATTTTAAACTTGAGAAGTCTGAACATATTTATCAAAGTATTCTTGCTCAGAACAGCATGGCACCAGGCTGGGCATTGGGACTGCTTGCCTGAATTAAGGCCCAAAATGGCATTGTAAGCATAAAAGCTGCACAATTAATTTAATACTATGTGCGTTTTTTTTTCTCTTTCCCTTAGGTCTATAAGCAAATCATGTAATCTAAACAAAATGGAAGTTTCATATTGCTCAGGTGCAAACCAGATATTCTAATTGTTTATAACCCTTTATGTTCACTATCTGTTTCTTAATTGCTCACAGGCTAGCATAGCCACCTGGATTGATTTTGCTCCTGAATTTATGTGCAAATAGAATAAATTTTAAAATTACTTTGCTTAGAGAAAAGAAGCTTGCAAAGCATGTCTTTACACTACAACATAATTAAAACAGAAAGATGTTTATAGAAACAAGGAAAACCTTTCCCTTACATTAAGACAGAACATGCAAAATGTCAGTTAAAAGAGGCATTTTACAAAATGTAGAAGTGAGAATGAATGCAAATAATACTTAAGATTTTCTAATAGGAGTATGCTGTATAACACAAATGTTCCTGTAATGCATTTTCTCTATCTTTCTTTATTTGTCATATATAATGGAAGTTTTAAAAATATTTTTTTTAATTACTGAAATAAATCTATTATGACTTATTAGTGTCTACTAAGATTGGAAGGACTTGTCCTGAACTACAGTCCTTCCCCACCCTGTAGCTTCAAAAAGTATTTTTGCCAGAGCAGAATAATCCTTTTGATTTACAAGCTGTCCAAACCTGGATGAGAAGACATGAAGAAAAAAAATGCATTATGTGAGTTAACCAGAAAATTACTGCTGGATTCAACTGTCAAGAAAGATAAGAGTTCAGCTGATCGTAATTTACAAGTACTAGCATGAATAAGTGAGTGTTTACAGCAGAGAGCTCTTTAGCTGAATGAGACATAAGACTAAAAAGTTGGAAGAAGCTAAAACTGAACAGCTTGAAATCAGAAATCAGGTGGAAATCCTTTTTATCAAGTAAGGCTGTGTAAACACTGGAGCTACTGATCAAGGGTTGTATTGCATCACTGAAGATTTTCAGGTCAAGATCCTGTGTTTGCATACGATGTACTAAGGATTTTTATGTAGTTTCTAGAAGCATGACCAGAGCTTACCGTAAGAGCATTTGTGGTCTGTTTCCTGCATGGGAACTGCATAGCGTGTCACAAGACATCCTTTCAAATACCTGCAACATTTAGCATAAAGCAGCTCTTTCAAGGATGTCACAGGAGAAGGAACCCCCTGTCTATGGATGGAATTAAATGGAAAAGAGCAAAACACTCTTAACAGCAAAACTTGGTTTAGTTATCAGGACTACTGTTGCTCAAGCTATGGCTTTGCAATTGCTGCTGTTGAGGTTAGGAATGCTGTAGGCATATAAAATACATTGTTCTGTAACTGTCACAGCATTACAGTCACACCACAGAAGGTACTGTGGCAAAGTGGTGAAAGTAGCAATTCTCTTTTTAATTACTCCATGCAGGCTCAGAGATGTGACAGATGAAATCCTGCAAATCCTGAGCAGATAAGACACTTCAGTCCCTAGATGGCCTGGCCTGGCCTTCCACAGGAGCTTATGGTCCCCAAGGCAGAGGTGGCAGAAAGGAACTGTCGAAGCACACATCTTAGGCTCCTATTTCAGGCCTCCCTTCACAATCAGTTTAGATGTTGAATCCTAACATTATTCTTGTAGCTACTGCACAGTGACAGTACATGTCCCACATAGTTGCTGTACTCACTCCAGCAAGGTAAACCTGTGTAATTCCTAGGGTCTATATACACAGAAGGCATCTCTTTGTCAAAACCATTATTCTACCAGAAAAACTTTTAGGTAACTCCTCCTGAACTTGAATCTGACATTTTAAGAGTAATTTTACATTCCAGGAGCTTTAGATATTTAGCTACACTTTAATTGCAATAGCTTTTTGTATCTGGAAAATGTCAAAGGAAGTTTTCTTTAGTATTTCTACAATGCTGGATAGCAGGCTTTCTGTGTATACTGTACTTATAAGATTTGTGATGGCTTGCTATATACTTCTAATTCCACACTGTAAATCTTAATATTTTCATTGCTGCTTCTTCCCTGATCTATTGCTGTGAGGAGCCAGGAAAAGCCAAGATGTATATGTTCTTCCTGAGTAGCAAGTTTTCTACCACCCTGACTTCAGTTTTCTATCTTACCCTTTTAGTGGTTGTCATTTGGGAATTTGAAGAAGTTTGGAACAGATGACTTTCTTGCTCTGCTTTGATAAAAACAATTCTGCTATTTGTTTTGATGATTACAGTGAGAAGAATTGTTCAAAGATATGGGAAGCATTTAAAAATGCATTTATTGACAAGGATCCTTGCAGTATTCTACCTAAGGACTATGAATTATTTATCAATCTGTCATTCCACGCAATTCCACCTAACAAGGTAATTAATGATTATTAATGTTATGTTAACAGTCCTGTGACATCCAGCAGATTTTCCATGAACCAGTGCAAAATTGACCAAGAGTCATTCAGTGGCTGACTCGTGATTCATTGTGTTTGACTTGTCTGTAGTTAACAAACTAGGCTCAGGGTTGATGGCATTTTTAACTGTTTGGCCCAATTTATTTTATGCAGGAACTTCTCAGCAACTTCTCTATTTTCATCTACAGAAATCCGTTGTTTTTTCTGCTGTGCTGGGATCTCTGTCATAGCCCTTGAACTTTACACTTCTACTTTCCCTCAAGTTGCTGGCAAGGAGTGTGCCTGCTATTGTCTTTTGATTCCACTCCTCACAGCCAAGTCTCAGGAAAATGATGTTAAACATTGACATGTTGAACAAACATAACCAGAAATGAGATAGGATGCTGCTACGTGCTGGAAAACAGTAAAGATTCGATGTGCTGGCAATTGCAGAGCGCTGTGAATGTGCAAGAAACACAGCTCTTTGTGTCTTCATATCCCATCAGAATGTGTGCTTGAGCCTCACATGAAAGGCTGAGCTTTAAAGCAGTTATTCCTCTGGCACAGTTATTCCTTGGCTCTAAATGACACAAGCTAAACAAATACTCCTGTCAACCTGGCTTAATACATTAAAGAGTTTTGCAAACAGGGAAATAATAACTAGGCATATCACTTTTTCACACCATCAGTTAACACAGCAGCATGAGAGAATTCTGGTAAGAATCATGTGGCTTATAAATATCTGCTAGCCCCAACTGTATTTAATACAGGACTATGTCCCATCATGGTATGGATGCCCTTCAAGCCTCTACCAATCAGAATTTACACCACTGTTAAAGAAAACAACTTTGTCCCTCCAGAGATAGCTGATATTTCTGATTACCTTGATTTTGAAAGAAATACCAAGATATGTTTTAAACTGTTTTCAACACTGCATAATCTCTTGTGTCCACACCCAAGTGATGGTTCACTTCTTCTCCCTTTGCTTTTTTATATAGTCTCTCTTCTGGGAAAATAATCACCTGCTGGTCAATAGCTTTGCTGACAGAGGCCGTCGCTACATGTCTCTGGCCAATACTCTCTTTGGCTACTTGGCAGATTTTCTGAACTGGTGTGGGCAGGCAAACAGCACTGGTAAGATGATGAGTGCTAGATTAAACATCTGTATGTAAAGCCATAATGGAGACCAACTGTTGTGTTCTGGAGGAGCTGATGTTCCACATACCCCACACCCCACAAAAAATCAGCAATAGCTTCCCTGTCTCATTCACTTTCCTGTTTTGTGTGAATGTTAGCACTGCAGTCGGGGGAGCACACAGTGAAATCTAGACAGTGCTGCACAGGAGATAAGCCTTCTTCTCAGTCATAGAATCATTTAGGCTGGAAAAGACTTTTAAGAACCTTTAAGTCCGTTGAACATGGAGCTCCCTGCATCCCAGAGAGCCATTTCAGCCCAGTTATTGAATTCACAGGATCACAGAATGTTAGGGGTTGGAAGGGACCATCACTGTTTGTGTAGGCAGCAAAGGATGGAAAAAGATAGAAAAATGATGTCAGCTTTCAGTGTTTTGTCACACCATCATGTGTGTTCAGTAAGTAATGTACAAATATATATATTTGCTTTCTAATGTCATGTTTTACGGTCATTCCCATCTCTAATAACCCACATCCCATGCCTTCCTACAGGACTGGACTATGAATCCTGCCCTACTACAGAGGAATGTGAAAACAACCCAGTGGAATCTTTCTGGAGAATAGCCTCAACCACTGTAAATAATGTATTACTGTTGGCATGGTACCTAGTGTGTGTTGGCATAGTGAGTGTGTCCTGGGTGGTTCAGGAAAACACCACCAGACCAAAACAGACTGAAATCTATAACTGTGCTAGATTATTTCCTCTGATACAAATACACTACTTTAGACTGAGTACAGTGTTTTACCAGGAGTTAACCACTCTTGATAATGTGATAAACACTTGATAATGTGACCAAATTCTATGCTAGCTTTCTTAATATATATTAAGCATATACTTAGCACGATAAGCACTTTAGTTGCTTTAGTCTACTGAATACAGACCTTAAGTGACATTTGACACCCTTGATGTAAGCCCTTTTATTCACAGATCAAACCCAACACTGAGTGCCAAAATGCTTTCTTCCTATGTTGAAGAAACTATTTCTAAGCCTGAGAAATTAGCCTGAGAAAATGCATTGAATTAATGCATTAGCTATTTATTTCTTGTCCTCTTACTGCAGTAATTGCTGGGGGGCTAGCTTGGCATCATTTTCACATTTCTGATATTACTCTTTATTCTGTTGTTGTTTGCAATACAATATCAAGTCATATGAAAAAATCTGTAAGATAAGTTCTGGAAAAAAACCACTGTCCTCTATTGCAGTATGCACAGCACAGTTCTGGAGTGATTCATGTCTTGTTGAATGGTTCTGCTGCTGGAGGAGCTTATCCAGAACCAGGGTAAGAAAACTGACTTATGTGTGTATACAAGGTCTGATGCTTGCAAGCAAAAGGGTCCAGCTAGCTGGAGTCTTCTGCTAAACAAAGCATGGAAGTGTAGCTGAAAGAGCCTGTTTCATCCAACTGCTGATTTGTGGGGACAGCTGTTAATTGTCCTCAGCTATAGGAATTAACATGAAATGGATGGAAACAATCCTTTTGACTTCTGCATTTTACAAACTGCTGTGGCAATTAAAAAATTGCAAATGATTACATCTTATTGGAACAGTTAGAAATCTGTGGCTTTGTCTGCGTCTCATCAAAAACTGGTTTACAGATATTTGGATTTGACATCTTTAGATTAGGTATTAGGAAGAAATTCTTTACTGTGAGAACAGTGAGACACTGAAATGGTTGCCCAGAGAAGCTGTGGATGCCTCTTCCCTGGAGGTGGTGAGGCTTTGAGCAACCTGATGAGTGGGAGGTCTCCCTGCCTATGGATGATCTTTAAGGTCTCTTCTAACCCAAGCTATTCCATGATTTAGTTGCCGTTTTATCATCTTGGTTTAACTGTTATATACCTATAAAAGTCAATTTACACAAAGGAATAAATTGGAAGATTCTCTAGGCTAGGGATGGACATGTCTAGAAGGTTCTGCTTTATGGTCTTACATATCCCAGACAAATGCTTCCTGTTTCTCTTGCTGTGATTTTGTACCTAAAAATGTGTTTGCACTTTGGCTGTTTTTTTTTTTCCTGTTTGTTTGTTTAAAACAAAATTGTAATGTGTCTAAAAGCAATAACTACAAGAGTGACCTTTTTTCACTATCAAATGCTTTGTGCTTTGTTTTTGTATTTTTTAAAGTTCACTTCATTCTGGTTTATCTCTTATGTTGTAAGTTTTTTTTCAGCTGATCTCCAGTAAGATGAAGAACATGAAGACAAGGCTTCTCATTAAATACCTTTGACCTTTGAGGACCTTCAGAAAGTGAATCAGATGGTTTTTTGTACTGTGTGTTGAGTCTGATTGTAATCAGAAGATACAAATATAAAATTGAGCAATCCCATATCCTACAGCAGGATCAGAGCCTTTACTAATGCAAAAGGAAAACAGGTTCTTTATTTTGTTGCGTTCTTTATAGTTCTAAAAATCTGTTTCTTGGATCAGTTTTTTTGCAGATTATGAAATACCTAATCTCCAGAAAGACAAAATCTCAGAAATTGTCATCTGGGTTGTGGATGATATTGAAGGACCAGATAGGTAAGTTATAGCTTCAAAAAATTAATTTCTCCCTTTTGGACTTGTCTTTAAAATTCTGTCTTGGCTCTCAGTTTGATTATATTTGCATAGCAATTAAACTAAAAATATTTCAGATGCTTTCACTAACACACAAAGCACATCCTGCCATTCTGAGAGAGTATAGCAACACCAGAATTAGATGAGATATAAATAAATTCTAATTTTAGGTCTGAAGTCCATTCTTGGTTAGATGTGTGGGTAGATCTCAGACCTTAAGTGAGGATATAACACATACAGTTTTACTGCAAAAACAGTTGGTTTCCATTGCAGATTAAATGCTGACGTGAAATATGCCTTGCCATATGCACTCCTTTCTTTTCCACCTATCTTAACTGTTTGAAAATTAGTAGAAGCAGAGAAATACCACTGGGGGCTTGTTGTTTCTCAATATTTTAAGCTTTAAAAAGCTCTTCATTGTCAATTTAAAACAACAAAACAATAAATAAAAAAAAAGGAAAAGGCCAAACAAATAAACAAAACAAAGAAGATTAGTCCAAACAGAACAGCCTGTTGGTAAATAGCCAGAGCTCAAGTGACAGTTTTCAAGAGAAACATAATGGAGCGGTAAGTTTAAAAAATTACATTATTAGGACAGAAATTAGGCCTGTATTGGGACTAATTAAATTCAGAGTTAAATAGTCTGTTCATTATAGCTTTCGTGGGGGTCCCTACAAACGTACATAGATGCATCTAGGGTAAAGGAACAGAGGAAGTCACTTTTACCCTAATCATCTGTAGGGCCTCTTCATTTTAATACAACATGGTGGCACTTCACCTGTCTTCAAACTGCCTGGGCGGAAGAGAGAGATGAGCTCAGACAGCACCATATCCATAGCAATATAGACATGGCAAAGTAATGGAGATTTACTTTGCTAATTCCATCAAGTTCAGTGAAAAGAAGTTAGATAATAAAAGACTTGAAATAATATTAAAATTCTTTCTCACAGAGAGTCCTGTGGAACTTTTACTGTAGAGATATTAGAAAACAGGCTGAAAAAACTTGGTTATGACGTCACCTGTACTGACAATTACAAGTAAGTGAAAATCCTTCGTTAATACGGTGCCTTTGCAGAAGCACCTTATCTGCTTCACCTTATTCCTTACCTTCCACTACTTAAGTGCCATGAATGTTGTCTTCAGTAAGAGACTGATATGTTGGACGAGTGTCGTCACATTTTCCGGACTTGGCATTCTTCAGCCATGAATTGAGCAAAACACTACACTGTGTTGTATAAT
The DNA here is from genome assembly GCF_027791375.1 of Indicator indicator. Lineage (NCBI taxonomy): Eukaryota > Metazoa > Chordata > Aves > Piciformes > Indicatoridae > Indicator > Indicator indicator. Next base: position 17,702,049 of record NC_072032.1, on the reverse strand, counting down.
TGTGTCATTAAGTGGAACACTGTACTTACCCAATCTCAGACACAGAGGATGGCCTCATATATTTCAATTCACTGTAAACTCCTTAGTTGGATTGAAAAGCAACCTAAACAACAATTAATAACACTGTTGAATGTCTGTAGAATTACTAGTTAGTCACAGTAGTATTCACAGCTCTGGTTAATCACAGTAGACTGTAAGATAAATATAATTGAAGGGAAGCTTTAGAAGTGATAATACCATTGAGCTTGTTTTGTTGGTTTGTTTTGGTTTCTTTTCATTCGTTTTCCTCAGTTTTCTCCCAAAAAGACGCCAAATAAAATGATATCTTCACAGGTCTGTAATGTTTTTACTCTGCCCGGATCATCCTGATGATTCTAAGTGTGCCCTTTCATCGTAAGTAAAAGAAGTCCAATCCATCCTCAGTGTCATTACAGACAAGCAAATAATGCAGAAGTCGACAGTCAAACAGATTGCACCTCTGTCATCTATGACACGTCACCCTCACACAATATACAGCCTTGAACTTACTACTTGCTGTGCAGCTTCTATCTACAAATTGTGCACAACTGTCTGAGAGCACCAAACAGAGGTGTTAATCAGCTCTCATCAATTATGCAATCACAGTGTGAAATTGCTTTCATTAATATTCTTCAATAATGAAATTGTAGGGCAAATGGCAACAAGTCTAAAGAATGTATCTCCAGCTACTGGAACTTTCAGTTCCAAATTTTGAGGAAGTTTTTTTTTAATCTTCCATTTTGTGTGCAAAGCCAATTTCTCCATTTTAATGTATTTACCTTGGGCCAGTAGATTATCTGCAGAGAATGCATGTTACACCCAAGATACAACTTTCTTAATTAGCAAGCATCACTCCCAACCTAGGTTTTAATAGTTTCCCTTCCTATTCATATTTTTCTTTATAATACAAAGAGGATTAATTTAATTTCTGATGTACTTCAGTGACTATGCAGTAAAGATGACTTGGTTTTAATTGTGTGTAGCTAAGTTTCTTAATCTATATGCTGTTGCATGTGTAGGTACACATACAGTACTTGCACATCTGATTATGAAAACTTCCTCACAGTTTGGAAAGTTACAGGATACATAGATGCATAAAAGTGTTTGATGCATAAACCATACATTTGAACACACTGTCTCCTACTGTCCTTTCTGCCCTAATTCAAGCACTTGGAAATCTTTTGTATGTTAATACCTATGCAATACTAAAATACAATTCTGCCATGAAGTGCCTGATTTGCTGTCCATGCTTATGACCACAGAGAGGTGCAGCTCCAGCTTGCCTGTCCCTGCTTGTATGGCAGTAGTACTTCATGCAGTACAGAGAGAGGTCTCTATCACTTTCTGTAGCATGTGTTCAGTTTTTAATACACCCTGACAGAAAGTGAGTATTCTCTGTTCCTGCTGGTCAGGGAAAACTTACACTCATTTTGCCATGTGACAACATTTATTCTTACATCCAAATTGCACCCCAGCACCAGCCTAGAAATGTGTGATGGAAAAAGTGGCATTTTAGGTATCACTGATAGTCCTGTTAAGGCATTTGTTACTAGATGCCACCTGCATGGTGGATTAAAATAGGGTTTCCTTGTTCTACCACTAAATGGTAAGACTTTTCTTCATATACCAAAAGAAAATGCAAATGTCCCATGTGAAATGGCAGCTGTGAACATGGTCATGATACCAAACAAACTGGAGGAAAAAGCCATTTACAAGCCATTAAAAAATTGAATATTGTGATGGTTCTTAATGGATTTTTCTCTTCTCTCAGGTTTTAAACCATTCCCCTCAAAGTTTTGTGATGTGGGTACATCCCTTAGCTGAGGAAACCTGGATGAGAAGGCTTTTGGAAACCATTAATGTCTTTTTCCTTTCACCTAAGGGACAATCATACCAGTTCTCTGCTATTATCACGTAGCACTTGCAGTATGTAAGCAGGAGAACAGGCACCCCTTCCATCCAGGATGGTACTTAAATTAACAAAGTCACTACTATATTCTAAGCAGCAGTTTCATACTCTCATGGGGTAACTGCTCAGCAACTCAACTGTTACAGTCCTCCTTAAGGAAAGTTTCCTTGCTTTATTCCTTCCTGAGCCTTCTATACCCTCCTGTATGTATGGCAATATAATAGGTTTGATTCACTTCATATCTATGCTATCCCTAATCAAGTCATCGCCTCCCAATCTGAATGCTAACTATGATTGCCTCTCACTGAAATTTAAGTAGCTAAAATACTTCAAGCCAATGAATACTTTCACTCTTCCCCAAATCACTCACTTATCTGCAATAAATAACATCTCCATTCAAATTAGCTGCCCTCTCAGAAAGAGCCTTAAGCAAGTGTATATAAACTATTCAATGATTATCTTCTAGATCTGTTTTCTCTGTGGGTGGATCCCCGCTCTCCAATGGTCCATTAACTGACATGGGAGGAGTTTGGTTAGTAGTGGTATCACTGTTAAGAGCATGAATCTGTTAGGAAAACGTTTCCTTTGCAGTCTATGTGCTCAGTGGTACACTCAGTGTAAGCAGAGGCTAGGCATGTAGGCTCTGTTGCCTGCCCTTTCACAATGGCTCTTTGCAGTTATGAGAGCAATAGCTGCCCTCTCAGCCTCCAGGGGAGAATGTCCCAAAGCCCCAAAACAGCAGAGTTGTGCAAGTGTCACTGCAGCTGCTGTTACCAAAGGAGAGGGCTGTGTCTGGATGGCAGAGGGATGGCCTAGAAGGGGCTTCATGGGCAGCGACAGCGCCCTTTAACTCCTCCCCAGACTTGAAGTGTGTTCCTGCTGAGGCGGAATTTAGCCTGTGGCTTGTTGGCACCCTGATGTTTGAAGAAAACGTGTAGGTAACCCAATACCCACTAGATGGCATGGATGACTTGCAAACATAAGCAAAAGGGAAGCCAGGTGGTGTCTATCAGTAGTGGTATTTGTTATTTACATTATGCAATATCGGCAGTCTTAGAAATGGATCTGGATACTGTGGTATTAAGTGCTGCAAAAATACAGACTGCTAGGACCACTGCTGTCTGGAAGAGCTCTATACACTCTCAAGCATCAGGACAGAGGCAGTAAATGAATGTGGAGAGAAAGGGAGGCTCAGATACTAAGGCAGAAAGGAGCATTTCCCAGGGTTTCTCACCAATATCTTGTTAATAAAATCAAAACTGCCAAAGGGAATCTGGTGATGAGCTCTTACAAAGAAGCTTCTAGCTTAGCAGTTGGACTGTAAACTTCATTCTTGGCAACAGCCCCTGATATTTAAAAGAATCCCAACTCAGCTGTGTGCTGCAAACATCCTGTTTGTTTTCTTTTCTTCAGATCTGCACCAGCAGCACAAAGAGGACCTATCTCTTCAGACAGAGGAGGCAGCTGGGACGGTCTCATGTTTGTTTCTTTTGCAGGCTTTTTGTTCAGACTTGATTTAGTGTACTAAGTTAATCAACTAAACCCATAGCCTGTTTGCATTAACTGGCTATAAATTTGGCTTCAACTAATTTATAACCTCAATTTCACTCTACTCCTGGGACTGGCAAACCTACATATCAAAGCCCTTCATACTTCTATCTAGATACCAACTACTTTTAGTATCAAAAATTATGCTACTGCTGCTAGGAAGCCTCACCCTTCATTTCCTTTTCTTGAATAGAAGAAATCCATTGCTACTTCCTCTTATCCTTGTTATCCAGAATTATACTGAGAATAACACCTCCTGTTCACATATTTCAGAAAGAAAAGTGAAACTATCCCTGTCTTACATTTCCCACACATTTACTTGTTTCTAAAAACAATCCTAGCATTTGGCCTTGGAAACTCTCTGATTATCATGTTTTGGGAGGAGGAAAATACTAATTCGGATGGGACAGAGCTTAGATTGCTCACTTGGTGCAAGATACAATAGATGAGACAGTGGAAATTCATTCTCATAAGTGGTCCAGTAGCTGGGCCAAACTTGCCTGAAACTACCATACAGCAAGATTCAGGCTTGCACACCTGCATACAGCATTTTACCATATAATACCAATTGCTTCTATCAGCCACACAGCTGTTCCTCAGATGGCTGTTTCCTGGCCTGAGCTTTCCAGCCTCTGGATGCAGTGCCATCAGTGCTGGCCATTGTACAGGATACCAAACACACTGTAGGCAGTGCTAAATAGTTCTGGTTTGGAAAAAAAAAATAGAAAGTAGGATAAATAGATTTAAAATATTTTGAGGTTGCTTACTGCCTAGCCCTCTATCAAGAACAACACACTAAGAAACCTCTTGCAGTGTTATCTAATGTTCTTGTCTTTTTTCCTGTTACTTAACTGAATAGCAAAGACAGCAAATTTATTTTTCCCCAGTATCTTTTGAATAAGATGTCTCAAACTTAGTGCAAGAGCTTAGGAAGACCTGTAAAGATTTTTTGCTAAACAACTAATATAGCTGGGGAACACAAAAGAAGGCGGCCAGGATTTAATTACATAGGCTTCCTGAGATCTTAAAGGCTTATTCTGGCTTATTCTGGCTCTAATATAATGGTTTTAATGTGTGTGAAAAAGAGTGTGACTGTCATCACAGAAGCAGAGGCACAGAAGTGTCAGCAAAGTGAGAAACAATAAGGTCATTTGTTACTTCCAGAGGGAGGGAGGGACATGAACAAAAAGTTGTGAGCAAGAGAATCCCTTTTATCTCTCCCTTTTCCATTTCTACATCTAAAAAGTGTGTGAACAGTGCTCCTTACACCCATATTTTACATTTGCATGGTGACAATCAGCTCCATAGCCTCTGCTCTCTCTTGAATGCTCAGTAAATGCTCCAATTAGCAATGTCTCCTGTAATAGCTATGCCAAAGGTGGAGAAGTCATCATGTCCAAAAGGCATCTGTCCTTCTCCACAAACTCATGCAAGCCTGGCAATGTTCAGCAGGGTGCTTCAACTATAGATTCAAAATGTGTGAATCATTTATACTTGTACTAGCAGTACTGCACAACCAGCTCTCTGGAGACCTGAATTCAAAGGGGAAGGTGTTTCATAGGAAAACATGTATATCAGTTAATTTTGAATCCAGTTGGATGCCACAATCCTGTGTAGATATGTGAGTATCAAACTACTTCTGGAAAATGAAAGCATCATGTACAGGAGCATTACAAGGTGCTCTGCATTTCTGCAGACAGGCCTATGGAAGCTACTGATACTAAGGTAGTATCATCCTGTCTTTGCCCATTTTGTGGACTGCGTAAGAGCTTAGTTATTTCACACTTCATTCCTATACAGAAATAAATATAACCTCCTATTCTGCTAATCTGCTTTTTTTTTTTTTTTTTTCTCCCTGCTTCATGTGTTCCAGTCATTGTTTCTGACAAAATCTGAGCTTTTTTCAGCATGTATCTGCATGCACACATGTACTGCTCATACCAGCTTCGTCTGCTTTAAATGCAAACCCTGGAGTGCTGTGGAATAAGAAGTTATGAGAATAAATCAAGGACAACTTCATCACCTCTCTGCCCTTTTTAACCACTGGTGTTTATTTTTATCATATTGGCCTTAGTGTGCTCTTCAGCTGACATGACTGTGCTTCTAATCAGCAATCTTAAGTGTAGTGAAACTTGAACTGAAACCTCAAGGAGCTGCATAATACTTATTCAAAGAAAGCTAACTCTTTTGATCATTTTATTTTCAACAGGATTAGCTAGAAATAATTTTCATGTATTCTGCTTCAACAATAGAGTGTGTAAAGTGGAAGAAAGGTGCTTTAAGCACAGCCACTAAGTTTGGTTTTAAGTAGCTCAGTGTAGGAAGGTGCAGTGCCTTAATTTAGCCAAATGTTAGAGTGGCTCAAGCACTTCACAAGTGTTTTTCAGGTTTTTCCTAATTCCAGCTTCTGCCCAGTCTAAATTTACTTGCCATTTTATTTAAGAGGTACCTTCTCTCTTTCCTCTGTAGCAAAGGTGAAGCTCATCTCAGTTCAGAGGAGTGACTTGGTATTTTCAGCAGAATACATGACTGGAAAATTATTATGTTGGAAGTTTTCTAGAAGGAAAACAAAGGAGGAAATGATACTACACATTTCCTTTCAGTAGCAGGCAGTGAAGTAAAGTAACTAGTCTTTTACTAGTGACCATTTGACTAGAATACCTCTGTCCTGTGTAAGCACTAAGTGTGGTAAATTCCCAAAATGCAGACAGAGGGGATCCTCCAGAGCTGTGCTTGAGTAACTTGAGTTACTGAAGTACAGTTACACCATTAGTTACAATAATTAACAAAGAAAGAGTCTTTTTTAATCCAGTAACTGTATTTGCATGGCTGTGATTATCAGGTCCTAATGAGTGCTTGGGTAAATAATTAACACAGATGTGAAGTATTGTAGGCAGAAACCAGAACTGTAGGTCAAGAATATGGCAAATGCTGGCCCACCAAACTGTAGGAAGACTTTTTTTTCCCTACTTGCAACCGGAAAAGTCAAGAGGCAGTGTTAAGAAAATGCGTGCTATACCAGGTGTGGAGAAGCTCCTAGGTGTCACTGTGCCATATTGAAGGGCAGCAAGTGAAGAAACCAATTAGCAGAAATAATTATTGCTATGTCAAACCCCATCTGTAGGACACACTGGCCTATGTCATGCTTCATTCTCACTTTTCATAGAATCATAGAATCAACAAGGTTGGAAAAGACCTCAGAGATCATCAAGTCCAACCTATCACCCAGCACTTCATTACTAACTAAAACATGGCTTCAAGTCCCACATCCAATCCTTTTTTGAACACCTCCAGGGACGGTGACTCCACCACCTCCCTGGGCAGCACATTCCAATGGTAGATCACTCTTTCTGTGAAGAACTTTCTCCTCACCTCCAGCCTAAACTTCCTCTGGTGCAGCTTGAGACTGTGTCCTCTTGTTCTGGTATTGGTTGCCTGGGAGAAGAGACCAACCCCCACCTGGCTACAACCTCCTTTCAGGTAGTTGTAGAGAGCAATAACTCCTGAGCCTCCTCTTCTCCAGGCTAAACAACCCCAGCTCCCTCAGCCTCTCCTCATAGGGCTTGTGCTCGAGACCTCTCCCCAGCCTCGTTGGCCCTCTCTGGACACGTTCAAGTGTCTCAATATCTTTCTTAAATTGAGGAGCCCAGAACTGGACACAGTACTCAAGGTGTGGCCTGACCAGAGCTGAGCACAGGGGCAGAGTGACTTCCCTGCTCCTGCTGGCCACACTATTTCTGATACAGGCCAGGATGCCACTGCCCTTCTTGGCCACCTGGGCACACTGCTGGCTCATGTTCAGCCTGCTGTCAACCAATATCCCCAGGTCCCTTTCTGCCTGGCTGCTCTCCAGCCACTCTGACCCCAGCCTGTAGCACTGCATGGGGTTGTTTTAATGAAAGGTACCAGAAAATCCAGAGTTGGTATTTCCACAAAGCAGAATGAATGCTCTGAGCTTTTACTCTGAACTTTCTGTCACTGCTGCCTATTTGCATAGTTGGCAACCAGGAAAGGCCTTGTTGTTGAAGTTTCTTTGAGCCATCACATGCATCTTTTCCAACTGACCTATTTATGCTATATAGTTCTTTTAGGGTAACTTTTGCTATTTATACACTCCTGTACTTGCAGAGCATACTTCTTCATCAACTTTGTTTCCTTGGCTGACTCAGTGGAGTGGCAGCTCACTGGGTATTTTCCTTCAGAATGTGTGAGCAGCACAATAGTTAGTATGGACCAGAAAAGAAGCACTTGGTTACATGAATATTGCTGAGGTTGTTGCATTTGCTTTCCCTCTGCACTAAAACCTTGGAAAAGTTTTGCGCTAAAAAAGGTATATCAGCCTTGTCAGCAGTCATGGCAAGATCCTTCACTGCTAGGTTACAGCCTTGGTGTAGCTCTCAGTTACTTGCTAACTCTCCTATTGCAGCTGTTCCTTTTTGTATAAATTAAACGTGTCTCAAGTTAAAAAATAGTTTCCTCATAGTCTGATTCACATTGAATGAATGAATGCATGAATGAATGAATGAAACATGAGTCTCCCACTCTGCAATCAGTTCTTTAAACACTACACCCCTGAACATGCTTTTTGTCCAGGACATATAGTTTTCTGATATGTCTAAATAGAAAGGCATAACAAAAAATGGTGAAGCAGCCTGTGTCCTCCAACTGTGCTGAAGACACTCCACAGCTTGTTCCCCCACTCCACTTCCTTCCCCACCTTGGCACGTTGCCCTGTTCCATGAGAAAAATCAATGCACAAACCCCAGCTAGAACTTTGGTTTTGTTACAGACTCACCATTTTGGCTGAGGAATTAATTGGGAACTGCAAATGGCAAAAAACAGCACTGGCAAGAGCAGGAAAATCTTCAGGAAGCAGCAAAGCTTAGAAAGCACCTGTACAAGCACCAGGCTCTCCAGGTAAGGGGAAGGAGCAGACAGCCTAACACTCCAGAGAGCCAGCAAGAGAAACAAGCACAGAAATGGGAGGAAGAAGCTTGATCCAAAGAGAGAGAATGTTTAGACCACTTGGGGTTCTTGTTTACAATAAACAAAGAAAAAAAACAGCCATTAGTGTCTGTTACTCTGCCTCACACTGAACAACACAGTCAGAGCTCTGTCATGGCTCCAGCTGGCTACAAGCAAGCTTGCACAGCAACAAGAGGAGAGCAAGGGCTAATGAGACAGACGAGGGGAGAGGAACCAGGCTCTGCACCTCTATGTGGAGAATGACGGAGGAATAGCTGTTCCCAAACACGCCTTCCCTGAACATGAGCTTAAATGCATCGTGATAATGATTCATAAGACAGTCAAAACCGCAGCGGAGTTTGAAAAGTCTGAGCTGAATGACCAACGTCACGACTTCTGAGAAAGCTCAGGGTATGTCTCTATTCTTGTTGGTGTGTCTCACTTGATCCTCCTGAAATAATCTGACTGTCCATAAATAATGTCCTAGAAACAAGCTGTTTAAAACCTAGCTGTTCAGTGCCATTTCATCAGAGCACAACACTCATGGAAAAAGCAGGCCACAAACGTAGGGATCTTAAGCTCTGTTGAGGGCCCTGAAAAGCTCTCATCCCTTATGCTGTCTCCCAGGCTGCTGTGAAACAATGTACAAGATTTGAGCTAGTTCTTCCCCACAAGGGTAGTGAGACGCTGGAACAGGTTGCCCAGGGAGGGGGTGGAAGCTTTGTTACTGGAAGTTTTTATGGCCAGGCTGGATGTGGTTCTGAGCAACCTGATCTGGTGTGAGGTGTCCCTGCCCAAGGCAGGAGGGTTGGAACTGGATAATCCTTGAGGTCTCTTCCAGCCCTGACAATTCTCAAGCAATAAAGTGAGCAAGACAGCACCACCATGCCGAAGACAACAAATGGCTAACAGCAATCAGCTAAGAATAAAAGATTTGGTGTTGGGAAGGGAATGCTGGCCCTCAGACCATCTCCAGACAGCTCATGTGGTAAACAGAAGCTTAAAGCAGTCCATGTCCCCAACAGTGTATCTATGGCTTCGCAGAAGACACAAACATGGCATTTTTCATGTCCTTTAGATGGCTGCCAGAAGACACACAGGCTTCAAGCACCACTGTCTGTCTCTTTGTCTGCCTATTGGTCTCGAATAGGTGCAGTGGGAGCTGCCACCAGGAAAACACAGCAATGTACAGGTTAAATAACTGTCCTGCATCTTGCAAGTGCTCATGCACTTGGCCCAGAGCACAGCAATGTACAGGTTAAATAACTGTCCTGCATCCTGCAAGTGCTCATGCACTTGGCCCAGAGCACAGCTCTCCAGGGAAGCTCATGTTGTGGCAGGCAGAGGAGCTGAACACAAGGAGAGCTGCACGGGATGCCCAGACCCCATGTTACAAACGCATTTTCTGCTGTTGGATGGCACACAGCTCTTCACAGCTGTCACTTGTATTGGCTGGCTTCCTTACCCCAGCCCAGTGATCCTTTTGCTTTCAGTGTTCATCCCAAACCCCCTCTAAATGTTATGAGAGCATTTACCCTCTGAAATTGGGAAGCAATGAGAAGACGAGTCACTGCTATTCCAACAAAATCCAAGAAAGATATGATTTTTTAAATTATTATAGCGGCTTCTGCTGTTTTCAGTTTAAATCCTCTCATTCATGAGTTGTGCTGGGGAGTGACAGCCAGTAATTACAGATGTCCACAAGACTGGGAGTGATTAGTGGCACAGTGAATTCTGTGTGATGGTTGTAATCTAGACACTATGTTAAAATGAGGCTTCATAATGCCTGAGCTGTGTAGTGTGTGGAGCAGTTCATTCTTTATCATGGGGACAAGTTCCCTGCTCGTGTAGCTGGGCTCACTCCCATGAAAAACAGACATTGTTTCCGTTTTTACCAGTGCTGGCCACAGAGCACAAGTGGGCAAGAAACAGTGGCCAGGGAGGAATGAAGGAACACAGACAAACCACGCAATCATAAAATATTTCTAACAAACTTCTTACTCACTGAGGAACTAACATTTACAGAGTTCCCTAGAAGGACAACTCATATTTTCTTACCTGTGTTTGCAGGTCACTGATGTTTTGGATGGGTTCAGCCTCACCTGCTCCACACCACCAGCAATTTCTTCCATGAAGGATTTTTGGCATCCTGAGACGTGCTTGGGTTCCAGAACTACCTACATTTGATGACTAATAAAAAAGAAAATAAAAAATGGAACTTTTGAGTGATCAGACCATGGGAATGGCTGGGGGGTGGTTTGTTATCCCTTGCTGCATCAGAAATACCATCTGCAGAACTCACAGGTTGCACTGAGAGCTGGCTGCATTTCTCTTACAAGATTCCTAGCAGTACATTTGGGGGCTAATAAATTATACCTAATACAGGTCCCTTCTTACAGAAGACTGCAGTACATTGTATCAAAGCAGAGGCTGGCAGATCAGATCTTCTGACCTTTTACACTCACTTTCTGATTAACTCCCCCAAAGATGCAGTGTAAATGCTGTCAGAAGAGAAGACTTACCTTGATAAGGCCAGGATACTGGACTGGAAAGTCACATGGCTCAGAGGGCTCCAAATATTGGCTATAAATTTATCAGACATGCTGCTTCTAAAAATTGTAATTTTCCTTATAGAGTACACAGACTAGTAAACCACTTCAGGAAGGATACAGATCTATGAGCACTTCACTGCACTCCCAAGGGAAATCCTAAATTTGCATTTCCTTAGAGTCTTGTTGAAGGTGCTGAATTCCAGTGGTATGAAGTCAGTCAAAGGCTGTCTGCCTAGGAAAACTGCTTAGGAAAAAAGTGAAAGCCACAGACCTAAGGGGATGCAAGACCCTTGTAAAAACGCACTGCTTTTTACCTCCCTTCATTCTTCCTCATTTCGCTTTCTCTTCTGTGCCCCCTCCTGCCCCCCATTCAGGGAATACTGTTTCATCCTTTCTTTGCATTATCATCTTACTTACGCCTCTCATGAAAATCCTGTTGGGCCAGAACATTTGCATGGAGTGAGTTCATGTTCACGTATATACTGGGAAAGAACAACCTACTGGGAAAGAAAAGACCTTCTGAACCATTGTGGGTATGTGCTTTTACTGTCTTCCTTTCCTTTTTTTTTTTTTTTTTTTCCTTCCCCTGCCCCTTCCACTCTGCTTGTCCTTATTTGTTTGTCCTGGTTAGGCTGCCAAGGCTTGCTGAAAGAAGGCTACACATTTACTTGTCTTTGACATTCCTTGAGTGGCTCAAAGCGTTACAAAATCACACCTTCCAGAGCCACTGAGTAGGCATGCATCTTATTTATTTATTCTTGACAAATCAGTGTCATATCTAAATAAAAGAAAATAAAAGTTCTCATACATTAGGTTACTGAAAAATTAGTGGGGTTTAAAAGTTATAAACTTTTAAATCAAATATTCCACCACTCCACCCTAAATGTGACTCTTAGTTTTAGTAAGACTTAATCTCAGTCTAGGAAGCCATAGTAAATCTAAGACCAGACTACCCAAAGACTGCAAGTAGACACTGCATAAATGGCTTAGGATAACTAATTGTTTTTTCCAACATGATATTCACTTATTTAAACTGAAGAATAGCAAGATGAAAACACATACAAAGAAACATTACAGGAAAAATAAACCACATTCAATACTCTCTCCTGTGTATAACAAAAGATCCTGAAGTTCAGCTATGAATCCCTTGCATTCATATTTACAAAATGATGAAAACAAAGAATAAAGAACAATAATCCAAGCCTGCCAAGGCAAAACCCACACACTTACTGGAAGCATTATGGGGAAAAAAATTTCTTTATGAACTTTCTTACTCAAGTGTGTCCTACAAAGCTTCCTGTGCCTTTTGCAAAACCTGCAGTGAGGACCACTGAGGGGACACAGGTAGAGCCAAGAAAAGAAAACACTCTCATTTCTCTTACGAAGACATGACACTGTTAGGAAGAGATATAGAATAGAATATTTCAGTTGAAAGGCACCTACAACAACCATCTAGCCCAACTGCCTCACCCCTTCAGGGCCAATATCCTGGTGTGCCACTCCAAAACCAAGGCTTCAGTTCCATGCAAAACTCCCCAAAGATTGCATCACTTCTCAGAAAACAGGATCCAAAAAAGTCAGATTATGTGCTTAATAGATTGCTTAGCAGTGAAGGCTCTGCTCAGAGCACAGTATTGCTTCTGGTCTTTCAGAAGTGATGAGTCCTACCCGAGATGTGTTGCAAATGCCCTTCCTCACAGTCAACCTGTTACAGATGGATGTTTGATAAGCAGTTATTAGCCATTTCTTAATAATTTATTGTTAACGTTATCCTAATATTGCACAGCATCTTCTGTTTAGGTTTTGGGAGTCGAGTCTTAATTTATGTTGGCTTTTGCTGAAGAAGTAGAACGTCCCTGTTTGGAGAGGGCAATAAGGAACTGACTTCCCTCTCCCGGAGAACACTTGACGCTTCGTTAGATGATTTCACACAGCCTCAAACACTCACAATTTATACACTAGTCTTAAAAATTCTTGTGACAACTAATCCAAGGCTATCTTCAAGGGAGAGAAATAAAATACCCCATTGTGTGTGGATGAACTATGCTTTTATGACTGCTGCGAAGTTGGTGACTCCCCTTGATAAAGCTGGGCACAACACCTATAATTTAAAACACAAATGCATTTGGAGAAAACAGACCGGGCTCATTTTGATTCGTCTTTTACACGTTTGCTGGAGCACGCTGCTGCAATGGGATCTTTCCCCGAGCAACGGCTTTGGCAGTTTTGTGAGTAAGCTCCTGAGATTCTCTTCAGTGAGCTACCGCTGACAACTTCCCGAAGCTGCACTGGGGGAGGTTTCGGCAAAGCCAGAAAGAGTAGGCTGGCAGCAGCGAGGCTCTCCGCTTCCCATGGCGACCCCCCAAAAGTCACTGCTCGGCTTTAGGAACGCCGGGCTTGGCCCGACCCGCGTGGAGCGGGTCTGGTGGGCAGCGGCTTCATGTTCTTCCAGCGCTGGAGCGGCGGCCCCAGCCCTGCCTCTCGGAGCCCGGCAGCGGGCTGCAGCCGACTGCCCACCGCCGGCCGGGCGGTCACCCTCGGGCGGGCGGGGCTTCAGCCCGGCCCCCTGCGCAGCCGGCGCTATCGAGCCCGGGGCGGCGGGGCGGTGCACGGTGACAGCCTCGGCAGCTGTTTTGCCCCGACGCCGGGCGAGCGTTGCTGCTGCTCCTCAGGCAGTCCTCGCGGGATGCCGTTCCAGCAGGGCTCTGCCCGGACGCGGCAGCGAACCGTCCTTCTGGTGGGCATCGTGGTGCTGCTGGCCGCTCTCGTCCTCGCCGTCGTGCTGGCCTCTCTTCTGACTCACAGAGAGCAAGAGGACGATCCCAAAATGCTGAAGTGGAAGGACAGAGGTACCACTAAGAATCTGCAAGAAGTTGTCCTGGGAAGATGCTACAGCTACGTCACGGCGCGGTACCCTGAGCTGCGGTGAGTAGCGGTCTCGATTGGGCGTCAATTTTGTGCAGTTCCCAGAAGCGAGCTGCCTGCCACCTCCACCCGGCCATGGCCACTGGGCTTGCGGTAGCAGAGAAATCAAAGCAGGAAGCCCCAGCTCTCTGGCAGCTGCCCGTGCCCAAGTGGTGGCTTTTTAAGGAAACTACCTGCAGATCCAATGAAACTAATCCTAAACCTAGGTCAAAACATAATCATAAATAAGTTTTGCACCATCCTGTAAGGCAGCTAGAATAAAAGCTGGATTCTAACAGGTTTGAGTATGTGGATGCGAAGCAATTTGCTGTAAAGCTGATCTGCCAAAACTCTTGTAACACGGGACACTGTCTTCACATAACCAAAACTACATAGGAGAAGGGAAAAGGAGAAAGTTTGGCACAGATTTATAGGACAGGCAAAGGCATTATAAAATTGTCTTATCCAAAACATACGTGTTTAGCATCTGGCTAAGACTTTGCAGTGACCAAAGACGGCTTGCACAGAAGGGTGCAGAGCTCACAGTGCCAGCATGGCAGCCCCAGGCAGAACACTCATCCAGTGGTGGTCCTTTCTCAGCCCATGCCAGCAGACAGTGTGACACTCCCAGCACCCCATTGCTCCTCTGCTGCAGAAGAAGAGTCCCTGGGGCCAGCTCTGCAACAGCATATTTAGGGCTGAGAACTGATTTTATTATAGCCTTTGCCATACGGAAAGGCTGAGTATGAAATAAGGAGTACCCTGGGTATCCTTGTGGGTAACGGGGACACCCAGGACCCAGGGCAACCAGGGTCTCTCATCAGGGACCCAGTCATCACTTCCATGGTATCAGCCACCCGCCCTCCCCACACCCCCTGTGTTGTTTTGTTTTGTTTTGTTTATGGGGTTGTTTTTTTTTTCTGCAGCAAGCTTCTGGGAAACATTCCACCACTCAGGGTTGAGTGCCATGGAGTTACCCCACACCCTGGCTGGGTGACATCTTTAAAAAGGCAGTTGGCACCTCTCAGCTTCATGCCGTTGAGTTAAAGAGAACAAAGCTGTAGTTTGTTTGCATTTGGACTTCTCTTGGCCTTGTACGTCTGGTGCTGTATGAAAAAGATGATTCGCAGCATTTAAAAGGAAATGAACACATGGAAAGTCATGGCCTGAGCATGCAGAGACTGAAATTCATGCTTTAAATTAAACAAGTGAGTTTAGTGAAGGGGAGTGGGATTCTTCTACAAATAAAATTTAAGAGCTCCTAGAGCTTTTGAAAATCATGTACAGTTCTTAAAGCTCCCATGAACTTATTAAAGCATGCACTCAATATTTAAAACTGAAATTCTTTTGAAACCTAATAGCCTTAATTACTTATGCTTGTTTCTTACAAATTGGGGTGCTAAAGATGTGAAAATCACTTTTGTGTGAATGTTTTCAGCTACTGTCACCTGTATTTTCCTTCACCCCCCATCTGAATCCACACCGCAAATATATTGGGAATAACGTTTTCAAGCAGCTATCTCAAGGACACGTTTTTAAAAATCACAAACCTGTGAACATAAGTTTTCTAAAAAGGTATTTTTACAAGGCATAGCATTTTGTGCTTTTCTTAACCTAACAGTGTTTAATAGCCTGATGGCTGTGAGCTCACTTTGATTTCCAAGAGGAGTACAGAATCATAGAAGCATTTTTGTCCTTTCAGATGAAATTAATTCTGTATGGCAGGACCTTTCTTTTCTTTTAATTTTAGAGATGAACTTATCTAAGGCAGAGAACACTGGAAAAAGTTTAAAATATGTCCATTTTTGCACACCTGATGTTCCTGAACAAACAATTAAACAGGTGCTTTTCTGGGAAACCAACCTGAGATTCCTTGTTTCTGATCCTGCTCAGCTTGGTGGAGGTTGTCATGTAACCACTTCTGGCACTGGCCCTTTCTGATAACGAAGCAGGTGCCCTTAGGACACATCAGAGAGCTCCAGATCTTTCATCCCATGCTCTTTCATTATTAATGTAGGCCTTGAATCTTGCATTGCATGAGATCTTTGGTGCATTTAATCAAAGAGAAGAAGTAGGAACAGTGAAGTGCAGAAACTCAGGCAGGCTTATGAGCTGGGCAAGCTGTGTCCTGTACTCAGAACTTTCGTTACCACTACTCCCACCACGGGAACCTCACTGCCTTGGTTAGAAATCTTCTGATTTCCTCATAAGTTTGTGTCTCTTCATATCCCTTTAATCTCACACCAACATGTGCATGTCTTGAAAAAGTTCTGCTTGTAGTAAACTCATGGATGTTTCCTCATATTTTTACTTTTTTGTACGAGAGACACTAAGTTCCCTCTTTGATGATATTTTCTTCTTTTTTTTTTCTTTTTTTGTAATAGTCTATTTACATCAGGAGTTAGGGAATGTGACTATTTACTACATTTGGGAATGGCATATTTCAAATTGGAATAGCTGGCTTGTCCTGGAAAAAAAGGGGATCGTTGATGTATGGATATGGACTTTGTAACGTTTCTAGAAATCACAGTTGGATTTAACAGAGCCTGAAGTCTACATCCTCCAGTTAGCTCTGCTTATGCAGCTGCATGCTATAAATTGTGTGAGGAGCCCACAGACATGCTAATGCACATCTTCCCTGTCATGGCTGCTTTAATACTCAAGGGTACCTCCCTGACATCTCTCTTATCTTACTGGAGCCCTGGACACTGTACATAGTCAGCGTGCTCTGGTCACGCTTCTGTTTTTTGGTACAATCTTGTGGGCTGAACCTAAGCTCAGTGAGGCCACTGGAGAAACTGCTACTGTCTGCAGCTGAGTTTTGTAAGCACCTCACACTATCAGATTTTATCCTCTTGATTCCCTTGTTCTCTAAAACCATCCAAACATTGTATTGAACATGGTCACTGAAGAAAAATTCTCAGGTAGTGTACAAAGCACCTGCTACTGATCATTCTATTTAATTGCCTGTGTGTGATGGAATCCTTTTATTTCTGCTGCTGGCTGACTCTTACCATTTGTATATGTACAGTTTCCTCCGTTAGTCCTCCTGTGCAGAACTGTTCTCATGCCAAAGTTCAGGAGAAAGGCAGGGAGTTTTCGCTATTAGCCCCCTTTTTTAGGTAAAAAATGTGAACAGTATAGCAGCAAGCTTTAGGGGTGACATTCCTTGCATACAGAGTTGCACATCTAGATACTGACATTAAAGAGCAGTATTTCTGTTTGGCTTCCCCAGAAATTACTCTCTGCTGCCAGAAGACAGAGCTAAAGTAACAGTTTGTCACAGCTCAGAAATCGTTATGGCTATATTCGACATTGGCAAAAGCTGCAAGTTCTGCTGTCACCAGCCTCGCACAAATCCTGAGCTGTCAACCATGGCCGTTGGTGTGTATTGTGGTTCTGTCCGAATAAAAAACAAAGGCTGTTTGGCCTGAAGGTTTTGACCCCAAGCCACTTGGTTGCCTCTTTCCCACGTCCGGACTCCCTCTTGTGGCTAATAGAACTCTCCCAACTCTCATCCACTGCAGATTTCAGTTCACACGAATGCACCCCCGGTACGATCAGAGCAGGCAAGGGGAGGTGGCGTGCACAGAGCTGCCTGCTCACCACCTCCAGCCTTCTGCAGGACCAGGTCAGTGCCTGGTCATTCAGAAAAGCAGTGCTGGTCAAGGCCAGTTAGAGTGACACAGTAACTTACCCATTGCTGTTGATGATTTTGGACCTTGATGTCTCCTGGGACAGATCAGGCAGTAAGGGATGTATCATTGAAACACACTGAACTGAGCTTTAGCTGGAACTGGAATATAACAATCAGGCACAAATGGACAGTTATTAGCACCTCAGGACTTAGAGGCAGGGCTACTGGTTCTATAGTCGGTCTCTCAGATGAGTCTTCATGCTGTTTGAAGCTCAAGTTTCCATAATCATTCAGTGCTGCATGAAGTAAGAGAGGACTGTATTTGGGGTTGATGGTCATCTCTTTCTAAAGGAAGGTCATTAGAAAGAATTAATTTTCTTTTTAGTGAGGGGCAAGTTCCCATGGCAGTGGGTACTTATCATTTGTGTTTGAGACAATTAATTGCCAACATTTATTCTCCTTGCTGGTAAAGTCTCCTTTGATTTTAACCCAGAAACCAGAGGGAATATAATTCTGTACTGCCCTTCTACACATTATTAATAAGTATTTGTTAATAAAATACTGTTCCACTTAATTTTCTGATGCAACTTTATGCAAATGTATAGTCATGCACAGTCAGTTAGATGCCTGTTTTCTACCTTCTCTCTGTTTCTTGATTTTATAGATTGGCTATACAAGCAATGGCTGGTGGCTGTCTAAATCATAGCACCACTCTAGGATTGAATTTATCAAATATTTGGGTGAGCAAATCTAAGAGCTTGTTGCTGCTGAAAGAGGAATCCTGTTTTCTCCTACCTCTCCCTGCTTTAGTTGTGTAACGTCTGTGAAGATGTCAGTGCGAACAACTGTGCTCAGAGGTGGGATCATTCAGTTGTCATTGTATGGTTAAAATTCAAGAACTGTTTAACACCACAGAGTACTGCAGGGAAATATCACTTTGCTTATCCATAGGGCTAGGAGAAATAGATCCTTCTTCCTTCTATGATCAAATGCAAATCTCCCCTCAAGTGTCCAAAGGAAACACCAGTTTCTGAAGATGCAGTCTGTCTTCCCATGAGATGACACTGAAAAGAGGTATTATAAAGAAGCTCACTCACAGTTATACTAAATCTCTCTCTGTTCCCTTGTCGTGCTGACACCTGCACTCTTGAAGCAGAGACTTCTCCTGACTTACTGCATTTATGCCACATCCCAACAGTTTTAGCTCTACAAAAAAACCAATGTACTGTGAATTCATGTTATGGGGAAAGAAACAACCAAAACCAACCAACCCCTCAGCTGCATGAAGCCAATTTTTCTCTGCTATAAAATATTTTTATTTAGATCATTCTTATGGAAGTGCTTTTCCAAGTTTAGTACTGAAAATAAAAGAATACTAAAATACACTTTCTAATCAAGGGTTAAGATGCTACCTTACATTTATTCCCTCTGCATCTGTTGATGACAATGGCACTCACTTGGAAGTTTAAACTGTTGAGCAACTACAACCCTTAGTCAAAACACAGTCCAGGTGAGAATTCTATCTTTCTAGAGGCTGCATCCCACTTCCAGGGCATCACTGAAAACACCACCTCCTTAAGCAGCTTGGATTTTCACCCAGGAAAGCTGAAATCCAACCAGGAAAAAAAAAATCTGCTTGTGGTAGATGAACAGATGAACTCTTCACTGGTTTATAGCTGCCACCTCTTGGTTCAGTCCTTCCTGGGAGGGTGATAAGGCTTAGTGTTGTTCTGGAGTACCAATTCCTACCTCTCATAAAATACTTCGGGAGCTATAAAACAAAGCCATAAGCACACCAGCCCTCAAAACCCTCTCATTCCTGCAGAGGTGAAGGACTGACGTGACAAGGATTTACCATTTGTTCCAGGTCACTTCTCGTACACAAACACACAGCCCTGAGGTGCCTGCTGTGGAAATCTCACCTTGTATATCTTTTTAGAGACCTCCAGACTCCCCAGTTCTGCCATGGGGAATTTAATTGCTCTGCCCATAGGCAACCTTTCCAGAAGTCATTTCCCTGAGGCAGTTTGGGATCTCTCTCTCTAACCCATGTCATTTCCCCTGATGTTTTCTTTACCGGCTTGTGAACTATTTAATTAAGGAAGAGAGCAATACTTCCAAAATCAAGCTGCCAGAAAAAAAATCTAACATGTCATTCTCATATTGAAAAAAAATAAGTTACCATAAATGTTATGATGACAGACACTGTGCGATAATTCAAAGTGGGCAGTGAGAGGCAAGTGTGCATTGGAGATGTTGAGATTGACAGCTCCACCATTTTTTTTTTTCTTCATCCTTTCCCTTGACAATTTCCCCCCTCTCTATTAATGCTACAAGCAGCAGGCAGTGGCCTCCTCATTGATGGCAGTGTGTCAGCTGACCTCTCTGAATTCCCATTTGTCTGATTCTTTAAGCACAAAGATGGCTGATGGGAGATCTGAAGGTCTAGAATTATAGGAATGAAGTTGGTCTGTTGTACTCACATCCCCATTTTCTGACTCAGTGATCTGGAGATGGGTCAGGCCATCACCTGGCATGAAGTTCCGTGCACCCTCAGGGCTGGCCTCAGCTGTTGCTCCTGGGAAATCCATCTCCCGCACGATGGCAGTGTGCTCCTTGCACTGAGCTCTTGGCACCCGCTGCTCAAACTGACTGCAGAGAAGTCCAACCACAGCTGCCTGGGCTGGGCTTGCGGCGGCTCAAAAAATGCCACTTCAAAGAAGCAGTGAGACATGGCGAGGCTGGAAGAAAGGAAGGGACAGCAGAAGGAAAAAAAAAATCTAAATATTTAGGGGGAAAAAAAAGGTAGCAAATGGATTCGGGGGGGGGGGGGGGTTGGAGGGGGGGGGGTAGAGGGGGGCTGGGGGAATTTCAGCTCACACTGACACACTTACTTAGGGCTTCTTGTCCTGGCAGGCATAAAGGCTGCTGTACATTGCACAGTTTCTGACAACATAAAGACAGGGCTATTCATAAGCTCACATCAAAAACCAAACTGAATACAGATGTGTAGATTGTACTGCTGTCTGCAGCCATCACGTGTTACCTAAAAGGCAGATTAGCTGAGACACAGGCTGAGCTGTGCCTATTACATGCAGAACTATGGCTACTCCATTTATCTCCTTTGATATGCATTCTCCCTCTGAAATGTCTGGGCTTTTGCAGGTGAAGATGATGTCTTAGACACTTAGCAGAGTGCCAGTTGTCCTTACGCCATCAACCACGAACTCCTCACTGACTTTTTAAAGAGCCAGATTTCTGAGTGCATAGGTGCATATTTGCATTAGAGTTTTGGATTTTCTTATATGATTTGCAACTGCTGGTGAGGTTTGATCCCTGCAAAAGACAATTACATAGAGGGACTGTTTCTCGCTCTAACTTCAGAACCTCACCACACAGCTACAATTGAAGACATTTTCATCTTTTAGGAGGGAAACTCCAGACTTTGAAAAGCTGATATTGGTTGCAGGGGAGACCATGTATGACCAGGGAAGACTCTCTGCCTGGTAGAGTGATTTGAGCTGATCGAGTTCTCCACAACAAAGCCTGGAAGCAATTTATCAGTTGTAAATTTCAAATGGGTCCCATATGTGGAGCATCTCCCTCAAATTTTTGCTTGAAGAGATACAGGCAACACATCTGAAGGAAACACTGCCTTTCTGGAGGTGGTGAGCATCTAATGTCAGTCTAGTACTGAACTGAAAGTACGACGTTGTTTGTGGTGCAACTGACACCAGCAGTGATTAAGCTTATCCCTGATATTATACCAATTAATTTCAGTTGAGGGTGAATTTGCTTCATCATGCCCAGTTTTAAATAAAAAAAATAAAATTTTCTATATTAATAGTCATTTGCCAGGTAGCTGAACGCCATCCCATTCCTTTAAGTGAAAGGATATTCTTCCAAGGTTAGCCAGCCCGGTGTACTGATATGCAACAGATAATGATGATGATGATGATGTCAATTTTTCTAATATGCACATTGAAGTTTGGCTGCTAATGGAAATGTTCTTCGCCCCAGCTTCTGTTTGATAGCTAAATGTGATATTCACATAAAAAGTACATAGTCAGAAATACTCAAATTCATAGGAAAGCACAACTTCTACCCAAACATGAGGACAGATGCAGGGTGTGCTTTGCAGTGTGTCTAACATTCAGATTTAATAAGGGAGTATAGTTTAATGGTTATTTGTATCTCAGCCATTACTCAGTGCTATACTGAGTGCTGGATATAGTTTCTGTCTCCAAAAGGTGATAAGGCAACTTCTGCAAAACTCACATTTCAAAGCGTTGCAGGTTCAGTTGCTGAGTTCACAGCAGATTTCACAGTGTTCCTTCTGTTAGCCACTATTTCACCAGCATTTCCTAAACTCTATTGATTAAAAAAAAAAAAAAAAGTTAAAAGTGTTAAAAAATTAAACATAAAATTAGAATGTATTTGTTTTACATGTCATTGAATTTGGATTTCAGATTCTGTAGAAGTATAAAAGGGCTTAAAGATTTCAGCATAAACAAAGCTAGCCGCAAAGGAAGAAGTCCAGTGTGCATAAAGATAGGATAAAGATAGGTATGATGCAGAATTAATCTAGAACCCCAAACATACAAACAAAAACCAGAGGAGAGTACACAAGCCTTGCAGCAGTGTAGTACAAAAGCATATTTACCGTGGATTCCTGTATCTTAATTAGATTAATTAAACTAGAAATACTTTTCCTTCCTTTTGTAAACCATTCTTTTGAGCCCAGTCTGTGACTGAGAACTTCCCAGAGAAAACTTGGGAGCTGCCTTGAGGGGAGAGTTTGTTTCTCAAGCATTTTTTTGGCAAGGCAGATGTGCTTCTTGCTGGAGTTTTTAGCATACCAAGTGCTGGCAAACTTCTCATACTGTTTTCAGAAGGCTCAGAGCTACAGCAGGTCTCTGCTTTATTTCTGTTCAACGTCAGTTAAATGCTGTACATCAGACAAATATTTTCTTGCTGTGCTGTAAAAAGGGACAGGTGAAACTATTAACAGTGTCTGCCTCAACAGTGAGGCTTGAAAGAGTTGCATATCTTCCTGCAGCTGGGATTAACAGGTCCCGAAGTCTTCTCACTGCTGATTTTTTTCATATATCAATCAAAATCACATATATCAATCAATCAAAATCTGTGAGACTGGTAATCTCTTTGAGACATGAGGCAAAGCCTGTATATCATATGAGCAAAATAGCTGCCACTCCAAGTCAATGAATTGTTCAGTTGTGAAAACATGCACACTGATATGCGAAGACAGCAGAAACAAAATATTGTTTGGCATTTGTATGTTTGGAGTTGGTTGTTTGTTTTGTACACTGAAGATCTGTATTTTGTTTACTGAAGCAATGCTGAAATTGCCTAGTTTCCACAGCAGACCATCTTCATGCCATACCATTCTTCTGTGTGCTGCACCTAGGAGTGCCACACTGATTACCAGCTGTGGAAGAGTTTCCCCCATTTAAAGGCTAAGCCCTCCTTCATCTATGACATTAAACAGTTTTGCTCAGCTTTGCCAAGGCTGTGGATAAGACTCCCCTCTCAGATAAACGACATCCACGCAGAGCATCAAGTGCTGAACTTGGTGTCTTAAAATACTGGGAAGCTGATGCTTTGACTTTGTGACTCAGCAAAGTGTCTCAGCACAGCTGTGAATCACCTGGATTCTTGATGCTTTGTGCTTTTCATGGCCATGACTTGAGTCTAGCAGCAGAAATGCTTTGTACTGTGTCTAGCACTTCACTCTCTGCTTTGGAAACAAACCCTTAGGTTTTTCTTATGATTCCATGAAAAATATTTTGTCTCCTGAAACCAGTCTTAAAAACTTAGCAGTGTGAAAGTATAAAAGACCAGATAACCAGCTGTCACCTGTGACTGTTAGCACTGTTACATATAACAGATGCAAGGAGCAGCTTAGAGGGAAAAAAAAAAAAAAAACCAACAAACAAAAAAACCTGCCAGGAAGACAAATAATTTGACGGATTAGAAAGTATGAGCCATATAAATGTTTGTGAGATGTACCAGTGCTTACAGCCAGGCCCTACACATTCTCTTTATGATACTGCTGACAGTGCAAAGCAGAGGGGACAGCTACCTGTTTTGTAATGTCACCACTTAATCAGCAGGAGCCCTCCCTGTCGGCTGATTCAGTGTGGTCATGCTGTAATCCTATGTGTCAGGGAGAGGTATTTACAACTTTTCAACCCCTAAATGAAGTACCAGAGTTGGGAGGGTGGTCTCTGTGGGTTACTTACACTCTTTGCAGCCAGGGACAGTGTCGCAGTGAGGGAAGACTTGGACAACAATCAATATGATTAATAAGCAAGCTACAAACTTTATTGAACATCCAGGTGTTTATATAGGATAGCTCAGATACAATAACAATCTCTATGCAGAACCATGACAGTTTATTGGGTAAGGGCTGAAAGCCAAGCCCTCCCACCTGTGCCTAAGTCGGCAGTTCAAGGACACACTGTCCTTGCCCTTGATTGGCTTAAGACAGCTGTGTTCTGTTCTTTGTCGACTCCTGCTCACCCAGCAACGTGACCTTTATCAACCAGCCAATCCTCCACAGGACAGGTTCCTCCATAAGGAAATTTAGTACACTTAAGTTAAATTCTGCCAAGTAAAACATTGTGAATGCAGCCTGACAGGACAGTGCAGTAGGAAAGAATGACTGTGCTCCTTAGAGAACCTGCAGTCTGGCTTCTTGATTCTGTGGTGATTGTAACTGAAATTGCATTTAGCCTCCTGGATACAAGACAATAGTAAAAAAATCATCACTGTTATTAGCCTTTACTCACCTGGGGGTGAATCTGGTTCATATAAAGAAGAGGTGTTGTTCCTAATCAGCTGGAGCTGGCTCTGTGTAACAGACCGGTATGGTACAGATTAAATTCATCATGAAGCCAGGACTGCCCCACTCAGCCATGTGTCTAGAGATCCTCCAGGATGACCTGCCTTGTCACTGCCCCCAGGATCTTTCTGCATTTCAGACAGCACTGTACAGTGGCAATATCCAAGCCTGTTTAAAATCAGCAAGGCCAAGCTGCAGGGTATCTGCAGCCCAGATAGAGTTCTGCAGTACAATGCACTTGGCTGCCCCAGAACGAGAAATGAGGACATACCTATCATAGATCTTTCCCAGAGGACTGGAAGAAGCTGGGGCCTGGAAAACTGCTGTAGTAACCACCTTGGTGGTATGGCTTCCCAATAACCATTATCATATACAGTGGTAAGTTAGATCTTACTGCATAAAGGCAAAAGGGGAGGAAAGCCAGGGACGTCTTGCAGTGGATTGCCTGCTCTCTCCCACTATTGACACTGGCTCAGACCACTGTACTGTGTCTGACAGAGGCATTGCCTCTGGTCCCTAATGCTGTCAGGTGCTGTCCCTTCTGGACACAAAGAGACAGTCTGGTCTCCTCTGTGTGTATTTTCCTTAAGGCTTATGGAGAGAAGGAAGAGAGTTCATGTCAGATCATGAAGAATTGGCCAGGAGCTGACAAGTGGTTCAGGGCCCCACAGTTTGGACATGGCCCATGTCATACAAACAGCTCAACTCTCTGCATTCCAGTTTGCCTCTCTGATGCTCAAAATGGGATCCAGTTCACTAGCAGGAATGAGATCACACAACTGTAGGGCAGATTAACTTGGATAATGTTTGGAAATCTTCAATTACTTACTTAATTTCTTAAGCTCTTTAGAGTTCTTTAATCAAGTTACACATCCTTCGTTTTACAGACTACCAACTGGTACCAAAGCCTGCAGCTGTATGTCTGTCATGTACTAACTGGTCCATGCTATTTTCAGGGTGCTCTGAAGGCACCGGTTTCTTCAAACAAGACAAAGTCCGTTCTTCAAACAGCTTTCAATGGGAACACACTGGGAAATAATTGCAGACGGTGAAGAAAGAGTGGATGAATCAGAGACAGAGCATCTCCATTTAGATATGCAGACAGCAGGATAACACAGTCAGCATTAGATTTGCATAAAAATAGAATGCAGAATCACTGTCACTGCATAATAACGGGGCCTGGAACCATGGGAGCATGAAGAGGAAGAGACATGCACCTGTGGGGGACAGACTCGAAAACACATGCTAGACAGACAACAATTATGAATTGCCTTAAGGCAAAGTTTTCATTCAGTACCTCCAGCACAGGAAAGCAAATGCCCTGAGCCATCCCACAGGTTGTATTCTGAGGGGTCAGGAAGGGAGCATGGCAGTGCTTCAGTACAGAGGCAGGATTGCTCATCTGCACTGGGGAACAGATTTCCTCATGGTGGCAGGAAAGGAGCCCTGCTTCTGTCAGCAGAATGAGGATTTATTTCCTAGACTGGCGAAGCAGCATCTTAAGAAAGAAGCGTAGGCTGAGGTGATAGGGTTGTGTCCTGGTGTGAAGCAGTTCCCCCATGAAAATTTAGAGGGACACCTCTGACTCATGCCAATGAAAGCAAAAGGGCCAGAACTATAATAGAGTGGAGAATCAGGAGACTGGAAAAAAAAAAAACAAAACAACAAACCACTGGAGACCAAGCACCTGATCTGGATCTTGGTTATACATGTGTGAATCAGCTGTGGCTCCAAAGTCAGTAGCTACAAATGAGTGCATAAATTAAAATAACATCAAGTCCAAACCAGCCAGACCCTTGTTTTTGTTTTAGATAAAATTATAGGTACTATTTCTGTAGGGTGAAACATTGCAAGGAAACACATGGACATATTTTTGTCTCACTGTACCTTCAGCCATGCTTTTGAAAAGTACAAACTGCAGGCTGCCATGTTTGCTTCTCCTGCTTTAGTCCAAATAATCACAAAATTTGATCTTCTGATTGTGTGATATCAGCATTGTTGTTTCTATGGAACAAAACCAGAGGATGTTCAGATATTGCAATAATTAGCAATTTAAAATGTAAGAGAGAGGAAAAAATGTTTTATAACTGCTTATTCCTTACTTTATGCTTACTTTGCTGAAGATGCTCTGCTTTTGTAACGGATAATGCATTTCAATGCCTGAGCATAGTCAGAACTCTTTCAAAATCTTATCCATAGTATGTGACCATAACAGAAGGAGATCCTTTCATATCCATACATACTCATAAACACTAATTAATTATGCTTTAATCTTTTGGCAGAGATAAGGATTGCCTAAAAATATGGGACTCCTTAAAACATGCCTTCATTTACAAGAATCCCTGTAACATTACCTCAGAAGATTATCAGCCTTTAATGGAGTTAGCAAACCATCCTATACCCTGTAACAAGGTAACAGCACTATGCATGGTGGGCTGCTGCAGTAGGATTGCTGTGGGATGGCTTCTTTGTGCAGTGCTCTGAGCAGTGGGATCATGCCTGGAATGATTGTCAGGAATCACAGCATGGTTTGGGTTGGAAGGGACCATCCCCTAGTCCAATCCCGCTGCAGTCAGCAGTGACATCTGCATCTGAAATCTGCAGCATGATATTTTGCTTTTGCACTTATTGCCAAGAGTTCTGCAGTTACCACCTTTGGACCTCAGTTACCCTCTGTTCACACAGTATCACTGGACATCATCCCTCTGTCAGGCCTGCCTCAGGCCTCAGTACAGGAGTCATCCTGGAGAAGTGACAGAGAAGTCCCTGTGCCCTGAGCATATTGGCTACCATGCTGCTAGAGGGACACTGCTACCACAGAGCTGTTCTCCCATGAGCAGCTCTAAAGCACACAACGAATTAGGCATACATCCAATGAAAACAGTCAAACGTTTGCTTTCAAAATGCTTTATGGGTTGAACATGTCCATTTCCCTCAAAAAAAAAAAAAATCCCAAAACAACAATAAAAAAACTCCCCAAAAGATTTTGAAAATGGAAGCATGGGCTGCAGAAATAGGAATAAACACACTAAGGTGAACTTGCAGCATTTCACAAAAAGACTAAACCTCCTTCATTATCATGAAAATGCTTTGGTTTTCTGCAGAAAAATGTCCTGACCATATTTCCTGACCTGTACTCTAGCATAAATATCACTTACTAGACATCGTACCTTTTTTCACAGTCGCTCTTTTGGAGCAAGACAAATGACCTCGTTCATCGTTACACAAAATCCAATCAAAATTTCCTTACCTTGGAGGACACCTTGTTGGGTTATATGGCTGATAGGGTTTCATGGTGTGGAGATCCCTCTGCCCCAGGTAATATGTCCTAATTTTTACAAAATAAGTATGAACACTGGAATTTCAGATTGCCCTTTTCTCTTGTATATCTAGATCTAAACAAGATCCTTT
Source organism: Indicator indicator (assembly GCF_027791375.1). Lineage (NCBI taxonomy): Eukaryota > Metazoa > Chordata > Aves > Piciformes > Indicatoridae > Indicator > Indicator indicator. The sequence continues at coordinate 17,674,240 of NC_072032.1, read as the reverse complement.
CCACATACTCTTTTCTTGTAATTTAGTTTAAAAACTTAACTGTATTTCTGTCCCATGTTATTGTAGACTGAAAATAATACTTAGTTTTCAGGTTAATTTGAAAAACACAGCGTTAGCTGTTATTAACACATCAAGTTTCTGCTTGGACTAACGGTCACATCTAGCCCTCTTTATCTAGACTACTTCCTTCCTTCCTATGACTGCTGTGGGAGAAACTGCAGAACAAAAGCGTCATTCAGAAAGATCCTGGCCATAGGCCAGTCAAAGTGGTGGGAACAGGATGTAGGTGGCTTGGGGGTTACTGCTGTCCATTCCTCCTGGGCTCATGCTTAAGGATAGCAATCTCTAAACTCCACTGGCATTACTGAAAATGTTGGGCATTTTTTTTTATTTTTGTCCAATGCAATTGGACAGTATTTGTGAAGGGCCAACTTGTTTCTCACATTGAGGATTATGTGTTTTCCCTTCTCAGTTTTCTGAGAATTATTTGCATACAAGGCTTGCCACCTTCTCCCTGAAGCTGTGTGGGAGCAAACAGGAAGATCCTTTGAATACATGCAAATTCCCTTTTCTCTTAGAGCTCTTTCCTCATGTAGCCTTCTTGCTTTGGTAGGGGACAAGTTTTTTTGCAATTGTTAATCAGCTCTCAAAGCCATGTAAGCACTGCAACAATATTCATTCCAACCTTAGCTCTTCTATAAATGTATTTCTTCTCAGGAATCAACTATGAGTCTTGTCCAAAAAGAAGTGAATGTGAGAGCAACCCTGGATCTGTATTCTGGAAAATGGCATCCAAGATGGTAAGATCTAGAATAAATATCCCCAAATCCAAGGCTGCTGAAAGACACTGCCAAAAATGTGAATTTGCAGCCTGAACATAAAACACGGAATAGGAAAACTTCAGACGAGTTTTAGCTTCAGGTGCTAAAAATCATGGCATTGGAAATTTGCATTTCCAAGGTCCCATATTTTATGTACAATATGTAATGTCACTGTGGTTTGGCATTCTTATTTGTGGATGCAGACTGTGAGCCAACATCTAGAACAACACTTGGCAGACAGCTGAAGTTTTGCAAATAGTGCTTACAATAATAATAATAATCACCTTAATGAAATTACAGGACTGCAACTGCTAAAATAAAGTTCATTTGAGCATGTTAATGTTGAGAGCAGTGCCTACATTGGCACAAAGATTTTCCAAAGAGCTGTGAATCCCCTTGCATCCTCCTGGCATAAACCTGAAGATTGTGTCCTCCCACAGTGGTGCCTGGCAAGGTTCCTATGATGTACCCACCCATAGCTACATGCCAGCTCCCATCATATGAAGGAGGCCCTGCTAGTCTGAGTTAAGTAGTTAGTCTGCCTTTGTTGAATCAGCCCTAAGAAATTGCCAGGGAAAATACCCAACAACCTACTGTCTTGTTTCAGTGACATTTTTTTTTAAGTCTCTTGAGACTTCACCCTTGATACAAGTAGTAGTAGATAACTGACCCAGTGGAAAACCACCATTCTTGTTTCTGCTTTCATGTACAGAAAAATCCCTCTACTCACCATAATAAAAGTTGGTTTGTGGGAAATCTCATGTACATAAGTTTTTCAAGGTCAAAACTGTTTCTGTGTTCTCATTATTCTCCTCAGTTCCAGAGTCTGGAGGGAGAAACCACCTTACTCGTTCAGGCTTGCTCAACTGCAGGCTTTCCAGGCCAACTAAATTTAAGATCTACTAAAACTCTTGCTTATTACATTAGAAGATTACACATAATGAAACTTTCCTGCAACTTCACAGCTCCTGAGATCTGAGTCTGAGCCACTTTTTTTTTTTTTTATTTAAGAGGACTTGGACTATTTGATAAGTAGAGTTACCTGTGTTCAGCTTTAAAAAAAATCTGTCTTACCAATGGATTATATATTGAGTGGGTACTTTATGTTGTAACCTTAGTAGTCTAAAATTTGGACATGAGTGTTAAAGAAAAAAAGAGCAGTGATGACATGATCCAATAATTTAAAGATCAGATCAAACAAAACTTTGTGATGAGATTTACTAAAACCACTGGGGAAAAAAATCTCTAGCCACAAACGAACGCAGAGCATGAGTCACAGGCTAATGAATACGTGATGGTTTGTGTACACTTAAAGTAGTGATGCCTCTGTTTTGATCTGTCCTTGCCATCTGAGTTAAAGCAATCTGAGGACTATTCCAAGTTACTAAAGCCCCTGGGGCTCTGGAAAGCCCTGTTAAAACTGAAACCAGCGAAGTTTCTATACCTCAGATGGCAAGTCCATAGCTGGCTAATGCAGCTTTACCGCTGTTTGCAGTAGCCTTTAGAAGTTTGGGGGTTTTGCATTGACAAATTGTGCAAAAGTAGTGGCCATATCTTGTTTAAGACAAGTAGATGGCATCAATGAAATTACAGCAGTCTCTGCTAACCTTGATTCTGATGTGGCACTGCTTGTAGTGTCAGCATATAAAGTCCATTTGCTTTGTTCAGTTTGCAGAAGCAGCATGTGGTGTGGTTCAAGTGATGCTCAATGGATCAGTAGAAGGTGGAGCTTTTGGAAGCAGCAGGTATTTACTCACTGTTTCTGTGATGCCTGCAAACTGGTGAGCATGGTTTTGCCAGTGAGTTCCAGAGCAGAATGGGTTTTGGTAAACTCATGTAGGAGTCTAAATCACTGGCTGTTGTAGAGCTCGTTCATGTAGCTCCTTCTATACAGTGACTGTCACTGACATCCTTCAGAGGGTATGCAGGTGGGCTGTCCAGTACACTCTCACTGCACAAAGTCATGTCATTGTTATAGTTCATTTGTTCATGTGACATATTTCTAACTGTTCATGGAGCTGACTGGATTTTACCCCTCCAGACTGTGCTTCCTTGGCTTACCTGTCTGGAAGTGCAGTCTTGAATAATATTGAAAGATGAAGAATATGCTGGTCAGGGCAACAGCCATTTCCATTTCCCTTGCACCACACCAAATCAAGAGCCAGTAAGCTGAAGAGGAGAAAAGGCACTAAAGACGGGGAAAACTCCAGCTTGTTTTAGTCTGCAGACAGCTTCAAAAGTTCTCCCAGCAGTAGAATAAGAATGGTGAGAAAGTATTTTACAATAGGGCAATTAAATAGTCTATAAAAATCCATTGGCAAGGTTATCTTTGACTGAGAATAACAGCAGCACTAATAAGCAGTAGTATTTGAGGAACACTGTATGTTTTTCTCTGAGAACTAAGAATGCTTTGCTTTTTCATGCCCCATTCTTGCAGCATCTTTGGAAGCATTGAGATCTTTAACCTAAACCCAGACAGAGTCTCTGCAGTACACATTTGGCTTATGCATGACATTGGTGGACCTCAAAGGTAAGTCATGCTGGTAGAAAAAGCTGAGCAGCATGTGGAAGGCAGAGGGCACAGCTTGGTTCTGATGAGTGACTGTCTAACAGTGACACTGTCTTCAATCTGCTCACCAGACCTGCCCTGCATTCACTCTCCTAGCTGGAAAGGGTAACATCTCTACTGTTGTTTCCTGTAGCACTTTTCATGGGTTCTGCTGAACAGTTACAATTAAGACACAACAACATTTTCCTTGCTTTCAAGGGTCCTTTATGTTCCTTCCAACCCTACTGAGCTCCAAACTCTTACTGTGGATGCAGCACTGAAGTCACAGAACTGGCTTATGTCGTCAAGGGTGAACAGCTGGAAAATATGTTTGTCCACAGGAATAGTGTAATTAGGCTGAGCAGAACACTTTTTGGTAAAATAATTTCAAATGCTGGAGCAGGCTTCCCAGAGAGGTTGAGGGGTCTCCATCGGTAGACATACTCAAAACCCAAGTGGGTCCTGGGCAGTCTGCTCTAGCTAGTGTTCTTTGGAATACATCATCTCAAGCAGACCAATCCAAGCTAAATGGTTCTGTTATTTTTAGTAACATATCTGTAGTTTGAATCTTTACTGTGGGATTACTGACACCGGAACTGTGACCTCAAATCACATCTGAGCCCCCTTTTTCACACTGATCAGATTCATTTGCAGATTATCACATTTTAAGCCCTGAGCATCAGGCTCAGTGCCTTTGATGCCTGTCATCAGAGCTTGTTCAGTGGTTCACATGACTATAACACACTGCCATGGTTTCTCCTGTTCCTAGGGACCCCTCATGACAGAGGCAGCAGCTTTGATGCTGTGTGTCAGGAAGCAGGCCATGACATGCAGTGCAGATCAACAATGAGTGTGGACCCAGCAGAGACCCTTGGTTAGACAGCCTCACTGTCTGACGATCTGTCAGCACCTGCAGCGCTGCAACGCCACTCAGTCCAGATACCCAGAAGTGCCTCTTTGGCACACAAGCTGACCCCTCTGTCCCAGCTGACAGGCACATGTCTATCCTGTGGGCAGCATGCCAGACAGTCTTGGGGCACATTCCATAGAGGTTCACTAATGAAAAAGACATCGAGTAACCCGTACAGTAGCTCCCCAGACCTTGATCCTTTCTGCCACGATTTCCCAGGATCACAAAAGCCATCATGTTCCTCCTCAACAACTTCAGCAACCGGGTGCCCTGCCAGCCCTCTTGACACATCCCCCTCCTGTGCCAAGTTCACAGCATTTGCACTTTTGTTTTCTACTCACTTCCAAGGAAGAAGGGGCAGGTAGCTCCAAGAATATGTATTCCTCTTATTTTCTGATCTGTGTTCCTTGCTGAATCACTGATAACATCTGGCAAGTTCAGTGAACAAAGAGCTGGCCTTGCTTTCCACTAACACCATACATTAGGAACTCAATTTACGCCAGTGTTGCATTATTGCCCTGATGTGTCCCTTGTGCTCTGGACCAGAAGGTAATTTTTATCCTGAGGTAACATGTCTTTTGCAGTGGCTCCCTCTGTGTCTGTGGCATTTGTCAGTCTTCTCACCACAGTCAAAGGGAAGCCAAGCCTCCACAAACCCAATGGACTTCACAGCAAAACACTTAGCAAACAAGCTTTGAAAGAATCTTACCTGAAATTAAGGAAAGTGACATTGGGTGGGATTCAGCTGAGCTTCTTGTGCACACAATAAACACAAGTAATAAAAGGCTGTTCTCTCCAGTGAATCCTGCTCAGGTCATTCCATAAAGAGATTAAAAAGCATCTTGGAAGAACGAAACTTTAAGATCACCTGTGAAGACAATTACAGGTAATTATCTGCTTGTATTGGTGACAACTTGCTAACATAAAACTAATATTCTGTCTCCCTCTTGACATAATAAAGGTTTACAGCAAGCCACAACAGATTCCTCGCTTCCTGCCATCACATCCCTTTTATATGTGTCTGTTTGCATCTCAGGTGCTTCCACTTGTGGTGCAGACCTCATGTAGCCTGGGTCGGGGCTTGCTCTCTGCCCTGCCCTTGTCTTTGAGCATGTTCAGTTGCTTTCAGGGGAGGAGTAATTCAGCCTGCTTTAACAGATTTTCATCTGATCAGGCTTTCACTTACAAAAGTCAGAACCAAGTAAGATAGCTTTCCTCCTTGCAGATAACACAGGATGTCAAGGACAGTCCTTACCTGCTGAGATACAGTTTGAGCTTACTTTCTCTCCTGCTGCTTTGTCAAAGAGTGAGTCATGAGACAGCATAAGCATTATTAATTATTCTAAGTCACCATTGTTATCAGGGAAAAACAGGAGCCCAGGGAACAGAAGCCCTGACTTCCTTGAAATCTTTATCTACCTGCTGAGGAGATACAAAAGCCTGACACCCTTTATCCCTCTCTGTGGGTTCAGAGACCTTCACAAAAGTGTTCTTTATTGACATTAGAAAAGGAGCAATGGTTCAATATTACTCTTATCTGTCAGGAAGAGCTTTTCAAAGTGATGAACTCAAACTTGGATAAGAATATTTCCAATGTAAAAAGCCATTTCTATAAACTACTGAGTTTGTGACGTTAGGTTTAAGTAAGGAAAAGTTGGTCTGCAAAGGAGACAAATGCCTTATCTGGTGATAGGGCTTAATCCTGTTTAGGTTATCACTGATCTTGATTAATGGATTCTCTGCACATTGTGAAACGTTTAAGAGTGAGTGGTGCATGAATCAAGCAAATGGTGATGCTAGCGTACTCACTTTCTCTTTGGGTAAGTGCAGCCCTTAACCAACTCTCCCAGGACCTCTAAGTAGGTACAGATTATTTGAGCCTATGATGACATAAGCTCAGGGGGCAGGGAGGAAGAGGAAATGTGTAGTAACTTAGATCTCTCGTGGCTCAGTGCAAGGAATAACCTGTAAAGCATCATGAAGAGCTGTTGACACACTTGTGGCTTCTTAAGATAGGATAACAAGTAGGGCTCTTTGTCAGAGCTCAACTAACACATTCATAAACATCCATGTAGAGCAACATGGACCACTAATTTTACTATGTTATATACAGAGCAATATTATTCAAATAAGCAATTTACATGTGCAGTAAACCTCTTCAGGGCAGGCTGTGTAAGTAAGCTTCACTCCCCTGCAGTCACTGCAAGCAGAACCATGTGGGTCCCTATCAGCTCAGCATCTGGCTTTTCTCTTGCTTTTGTCCATGTCAGCAACGTCTTCCACAGGCAACTCAAAAAACACATTCACTGGAATGTACTTCTAGCAAAAAAGATCTAATCCTATCTGACATTGTCAACAACAGCTTTCTGTTGTAGCAGTAGGGATTCCTAATGAGTAAGCAAGGTGGTGAACTTCCAGCAAGGCAGCAACTGCAGTCAGTGCAAGAGATCTTACTTCGTTGTCAGAATGACTTTTATTATTGCACTGTAGCTGACATGCTTTGAGCTCACACCCTGCTCTACTCTCTACTCACTTGCTTTTGTCCCTAGCCCCTATAAACTCCAAAATTATTTCTGCAGCAAGATCTAAAAAAATTGTCCTAAGACACCTACTTGATAAGCAGACATGTAACATGCACCTTGACTTTCTGGTGACATTCAGTAACTGTGGAGTTATTCTGTTGTACTTGCAAAGTGGGTGTTAAATATTTGTTTGGTTTTGTGTCTTATCATAGGCCAGTTCAGCTCCTTCAGTGTGTGCATAACCCTGACCACACAAACTGCAGACCTTGCACCAACACCATGCCAGCTCCATGAAACGGGGCCCTCTGCACTGCAGGAGACTTTGGTTATTGGTGTGTGAAGCTGGAAAAGATGTGGCTACATAGCTTAGAGTGCTCAACAGTAGTGTCCTGTGCACAGAGTCCATAACCAGAAATCCTTGCTGGGATACTAACAGCCAAATAGCAGGAGATGATACTCTAGGTGTGATTACTGTATGCTCAGGCACACAGATATTCTGAGGAGCCAGGGCCACAGTTGGTGGCTGAGGGCAGATACTTTGCCCTGGTTTGCTTCCCCCTGTACAGATCCCCTTGTGCCCAGAGGCTCAGAGAAGGGATTGCCTCTGCCCAACCCTCCAAGCAGTGGAGGCAGAACTTGCCAGGGTCAGCACTTGACGTCTCCCCAGCCAAAAGCACGATAGGAAATGACCAGGGCATGCTACACTGTCCCTGCATCCCAGCACAACATCCCCCACAGGGAGCCATTGCCCAGTGGCACATGGTATAAATCATGTTTGTCTTAGGGACTGTGACACTACTGAGCATGTAAAGCAAGTGATGGAAGAGGCAGAGTGGTTCTTACCTTTTAATAGGCATCACAGTAAGTGGCTGGTAAGAAAACAGCTGACCTGAGCCAAGGAAAGACCAGAAACTACTCAGAGGGTTGCCAGCATCTGTCAAATTGGGTCAAATGTGTACCTGGGGAGAGAAAACAGCAAGACTGACTCAGACAGCCCTGTTAAAATCCTACTGGAATCACCGCTGCCGTTTGGATTACATTTTGTTCTTATTATAGCAGCACCTTTCACACAAGGTCCCTCCAGCCACAACGTGTCTGTCCACTGCGGTAGAGACACACATCAAAGGGTTACCACAATAAGGAATCTCTCCTGACCTTTTTCTGAGGTGAAAGGTGATGTCTTGCCATTTGTAATTCAGGAGCGTGGCTGTGCTGTAGCACACAGAAACGGCAGGGTTCATGGACTTCCCTTGGTCTCTATTTTGTTGGTCTCATACACATAGGCAAGTGCAGTGTTTATAACAAACCAGAGATCTGAGGCCAGCCTGTGGCCATTGCTGTAGTGCCTTTGTGCAGTGCCAGTGACACAAAGAGACCAGAGAAGGCTTTGCTACAAGTATATGGCTAAGGTGTTGCAGTGCCAGCGTAGCCATCAGCTGCCAGTTCATTAGACACACCAAGGCTCCCATGATGCCACAGGCAGAAGGGTATAATGCTGTTATGGTTTAGTGACTACCCAGAGCAAGAAGCATCCTTAGGTAGCCATAGAAGCTGGTATAACTTTAAGCATCTCCAGATAAACTTTTTTTCTGTAATACATAGGCCTGCACTTAGCAGAGCTGCATCCCAAGACCTCACCCATAATGTTTACGTTGTGACATGTATTTTTATTTGCATTCTGTTATGCAGCTGCTTAGATGCATCGACATAGACCTCGGTACTCTCAAAAAGTTTGGACAATAGGCCAAGAGTTTGTCTCCATGCTCACTTTTGTATCTCTTCTGTAGTAACAGAAAAAGTTGATTGTAAAATTGAGATCTGCAATAAACCTGCTGATGTCAAACACTGTTAATTCAGTTTCACGTTCTTCCCAGCCTCAGACTGGACATGAAAATAAGTCACCTCCTAAAAGTAACTCAGAAATTCAACATGTGAAACTCTTCAAACCCATATTTCCTAGGTCACAGGGCACATCCTGCCTGGACTGAACTCTCACTCCCTCATTTTCTTATACAGACAAGTCTCTGTAGGTGGCTGGAAGTGAAACATCCTGTGTCTTTATCTTAACACAAACACCCACATGTGTGTTGCTCTCAGCCACATTAGTTAAGAAAGTTAATTGCTCTTATCAGTGGTGACATAGCAAAGTCTTAAGAAGCAAATCTGATTTTGAAAGCTGAGATGCACACTCAATACAGGCAACTGTGCTGGAGTAAATGACAGCTTTGTCACACAGGTGGTTGGCAGAAATGTGGTCCTAGCAAAATACCCTGTTTTAAAAGGTCTGTAGCATGAGATGGCTTTACAGGGAAACCTGACAATAATGCAGTTAACTCTAGGGAAATAATGGTTGCCTGGATCATTCTGACAGATTATTCTGCTGCTAAGAAGGACTGCAGGTGGGTTTGCTGGTGAAGGGTGCAGGACACAATTCTGTGCTGCTTGGATTTTATACATAGCAGAGCATGTGTGAGTTTACTTCCATCAAGCATTTTTATAATCCATAATCACAGATTTGGAATGCCCTGCAGGCATACTCTACCAGATTAGTATAATTCCACATCCTATTGCTCTGTTGAAAATATGTAAAACAAAAAAAACCCTCCCAAACCAATACGAAGTCTCCCAAACTCAAAGAAAACTAAATAGAAAATTGCATAGGTTTTTTTCCATTACATGGATGAAATTTTTCTTAATACAGTTTGAAATGAGTGGAGATTTGACAGAAACTTCCATTCTGATGAAGCTAACCTCTGTCACAACTTGCTCAAGGTGAATGGGACTTTAAATAGCCCTCTAAAATACAGAGATTGAACTCCAGACCCATAGCAGACCACCCATAAAGCCAAAATGAATGTGAGCTATTCTGTGATAGGGTGATATCAATGTTATGCACTCCCAGAACTACACAGTACTGGGAAAGCTACTTCTGTGACCCTATCACAACAGTGTTGCTGCTTCCCCACAGCCCTTGGTGTATTTTAATTTTGACAAGAACCTGCAATTATTAAACTCATTTTTGAGTTGAACTACAGGAAGATTTGTTCTCCTTCCTAGCCACTGCTTGACCTTGTGTGCTTACCATGAATCACAGTGGGGCTGGGAGGCTCAATAGGTTGGTGTGCAAATGGTCTGAATTCCACTTAGGCTGCTTGGCTGCCCCCAGGTAGCTGAACCTATGCACACTTCAGCCTCCTGAATCTCCCTGCAGTCACCCTTCAGGGACCACTAGCTCTCTCCTTGCTTAGGTGTAGGGGTGTGGGTGCAATTAATGACTGTGAGCTTTCATTTAAAATAACAACACTGATGAGTCTTGCAACAAATATGAAAGCTGGAAACAAAGATTTAAACATGTGAAGAGCATTAAACCTTGCCCTCAACATATATATACACACACACACATATATATTAATAGCTCTTTTAAAGCTGTGGTACTGCTTTTTTGGAGTCGAAAATTCTTAGTTCAGTACCTGAGACCGAATCTATGGGGAAAGCTCTTTGCAGAAGGTATTTTGATTCTGCCTATATGTGCATGGGCAGCATATAGAGCAGCAAATCTGTGTGCCCCTTGGCACTGTCAATAGGGAAGTGGTTTTGGATGGGACTCAACATAGCTACAGCACTGCAGGGGCCTTATCAGCGGAGGCAGAAATCTTTCCTTGCTTGCTTTGGGCTGTCCTTCACATGTGTGCCTGACACAAAATTCAGTGATCCTCAGACATTGCCTTATATGAAGGAGCCCTGTGGAAAGAGCAGAAAAATGAGAGGAGCAAGCCTCCAGGTAGGAATTCCTGCAAAACAGGCTGCCTCCCAGAAACTCTGTCTTAACAGTATCATTTACAGGCTTAATGAAAAAAAAATTAATGTGCTAAGAGGCTGATCCTTCACATTAAACAGTTTGAAAGGAGTAATGGAATGAGAATGACTGAATCAAATACTTCACACGTAAAACACAAAGGCTGGTAAAAAGATAAAAACCAAAAATCATGGCTGAGGGACAGAAGCAAAACCACAGACAGTACAACAGGGGCTGCAATAGCAAAAGAAAAAGACATGTAAAAGATGTAGCTATGTGGTTGGGCCACAGCAACCATAATGCTCACATAGCTATGACCATGGGGTGTACATATACCTGTCCTCAATCTGTAAGGGTTGGATTCAGTGTTTGACTGAGCCACAGAGAACTGTCTACATTTAAACAGTCACCATGCAGCCTTTCCAGCCCTCTCCTTCACCTTTCAGCAGCAGCATCCCTCTGTTCTGCCAGCAAAAATGTTTCATGAAACTGATGAACCAGGACAGGCTGGTTCCCCTGTGTGGGGAAAAAAAAAAAGAAAAAAAAGAAAAAAAAAAAGAAAAAAAGAAAAAAAGAAAAAGGTGCATCAATGGGAGTTTTCTATTTCAAACTGTACCTTCTCATCACTGCTTTGTGCAGTCGGAGAGCAGCTGCCTGGTGACTGTCCCTACTTTGTGTGGCACTGTTTGCCCAAGTCAGAAGAGCCTGAAAACTACATCCAGCAGCACCTGCCCCACACCAGCACATTTCACAGCAATACAGTTGCCTTAACCCTGATTCCTTTTGCTACTGGGATTTGGGTGTGCATTGAGTAACAGTAGAGCACAGAGGTTTAAAATCCATGCTAAATCCTTCAGGGTAGCTTCTCCTCTTGAATCCTTGGTCTCTTTTTGAAGAGTTAGAGATCAAGCTTTGTGAACATTTCAGGATGACGCATTTGCTAGAATCTGTGTAATTTTACACTGCCCTCTCGTGTTCTATTTTTCTTGTATTGCGAAGAGACATCTTGTACCCCCTGCAGCATGACAGCAGTTGGATTAGTTCAAGGCTGAAATTCATTCTCTGCTTTTATTTTGTTGATTGTTGCTGAGTCATAGTAAAATGATTACAAAAAGTACTCACAGGCTTGTTGGTGCAAAGTCAAGAGGCAGATTCTCTACTACTGTAAACAAGCTCTGTTGTACTATAATAAGAAGTAGTGGGTGGGCATTGTGATCAAAACATCCGCTGGAAAGTTTCAGGGAACCTCTCAAGTATGTCTTTCATTTAATCTATTTCACACATTATTTTTCACAACATAACATTGTGGCACCAATTAACATATTATGGGAGGCAAGATTTTTCCCTCACACTGACATCACAATTCTTTTTTATCACTCTGTCATGGTTAATTTGTTAGAAAATAGCTTTTCCCTTATAAACCCAAATATTCTGTCATAATAGAACTATAAGAAGTCGAGTTTTCATTTCTAATCTGGACAATTTGTCACTCCAACTGTCTCAAGAGAAATAATCTCTACATAGCAATATACCTGCAAGCTCTGAGTAGCAAGCTTCAGTTCTTAGAGTTCCTGAAAACCTGTAAGCCCTCATCAGCATCAACACAGCACTATCTCAATTCCCTAAGAGAAAAACAACAGTCCTGGCAAGCTCTTTACCAACATCTGAGATCCTTCTAATCTAAATACTAAATTGAAGCACAGAAAGTCAATGAAACACAGAGTGGACCTGCTGATGCTCTATAGTCCTCTTCAACACCCCAACTCTGCTCGATTGCCACACGTTCCATCTGATGATAACTCTATTCGTTTTTTCCTAATTTCTGCTCAATCCTGCAGGAAAATGGAGACACTCATGATTAAACCAGATGGAAGGCATAAGCACATGGGCCATGGGATATGGCTGAACATTGAAGCCAAAAGGAGATGACTGATATTTCAAGACGAGGAGGAAAATAATTTAATATTCCACGTGCTTTTGGTTTGGATTGTTTGTGTTCACAATATTACCTTAAGTAAGTGGCACAAAGATGATATATTGGGAGAGGATTGGTTTTGATCTGGGTAGGTACAGCACAATAAATTGTTCCAGTGCAAAAGAAATTGCTTTTTAATTACAATATCAAAACTTCTGGAGCCCCACAACAGAAATTTACCATTCTGCACGTCTAAAATCACCACTCTTCTCATTGACAGTATGTCCAATGCTCTGGCCTGATAAAACTTGACAAAATAAATTAAAAATGGATAGGAAATTATTTATAATCTCCTCCAGTACTGTTTTCAGCAGCTGAAGAATACTAAATATTAACAACAGCAAAAGCAGAGAACCCCCAGGTTATCCCATGAGTTGATAGGCACCTCCTGGCCCATAACCCTCGCTAGAGCCTGTCACAACTTAAGTCTGGCCCTGGCCAGAGATAAGAATGCTGTTATTATTAACTGAAATCAGTTAATAATAATGCTCAGCATTGACAGGGATATTTCAATTAATCATTACTGAGACAGGACCCAGACATCTATGCTGCTTCATTCCCAGTTCTGAATCCAACCAGGACACACTCCAGCTCCCACTTTCAAAATCATAGAATAATTTAGGTTGGTAAAGACCTTTAAGATCACCAGGTCCATCCATCAACCCCACTCTACCAAGTCCCCCACTAAGCCATATCCTCAAGCACAACATCTCTGTGGCTTTTAAACTCATCTGAGGATAGTGACTCCACCACCTCCCTGGGCAGCCTGACAACTCTTAGAGTGAAAAAAAATTTCCTAATGTCCAGCCTGGTGCAGCTGAGGCCATTCCCTCTTGTTCTTTCACTAGTTAACTGGGAGAAGAGACCAACACCCACCTCATGACAACCTCCCTTCAAGTAGTTGTGGAGAGCATTATCCATGCCTGGGCCTGCTTGAGCATCTTAGACATGAGGAAGGGAAACCAGGAACTGCTGCAGGAAAAATTCCCCCAGGGGCTGGGTAGCAGCTCTATCACCAGAGACCCAACATTTCCCAGAAACAAAGAAACTGGAGGAGGAGTGAAGAAACAGGATGCATCATTGGTAGTGGTGATTTTTTTCCTCGTGTGATTCTCAGGATTTCTGGTTACCCCTAAGAATACCTAAGCCTTAGAAAAGGCTAATGCTTGGCAAAACCCAATACATAATCTCTGGAATTTTTCCATAGGCACAATGCAGCCTTACCTGCAGCCAGGAAAGAGTGGGATTAGCCAGGTCCTCTGGCCTGTTTTTCCATTTAGCACCCAGCAACACCCTCCCCACAACCCACTGCTGTGATGCTCAGCACACCAGCAGATGCAAGGAATTAAAATCCAAACCCAGTGCTTGAATGGAATGCTCCTGAGGCTGCTGCAGGCTTGTCCCTGCTCTCTGTTTCCTCTCATAAAACTACAGTACTTGGCTCTGGTTGCAGACAGCACTTGAAATGACACCAGTACATCCAGAATGTATTAACATACTGTGACTGTGCTCTTTGGCTCTGTTTAAACCACTAGATGTCCAGAATACTAGCTAAATGCCTGAAGGACAACACTTCTTGATGAAAAAGGAGATGAAGTTCAGACAAACCCACACACATTGCTAATTTTTTTCCCCTCCCAAAGGAAGACCAAACTGCAACACATTTTGCTTTCTTCCCATCTCCACAGTGTTCATTGTAACAGGCTTCTGTTCTATTTACTAGTAAACAAGGTACTCACCATCATTGTATGACCCTTGTGATTGAGCATAATCAGGGCTGCTGGGGAGTTAAACTCAAGCCTTGTGCACCACCACTCAGCATGACCATTAGTGTGGCTCTGCTGCTGCTCATTGTTTTGCACCTTGCCATTGCAGATGGAAAATGCCAATAGCTTTCCTCATCAGGGCTCTCTCAGCTCCTTGTAACTAAGCATTACAGAGGTTTGCTTAGCATGTTACACACAGTCAAACATGTCCCTCCTATATGCTCAGGCACTTAATATTTCTTCATTAGCAGACAATACATAATGAATGAACAATGAATAATTGTTGACTAAATTGAAGTCTTAGGCACAACTGTTTGAATATTTCATTCCACATTTGATCCATCTTTTCATACAAAGGGTCATTAAAATGTCTAGCAGCAAGACTCATTACTTGATCTTAATATGCTATTATTGCTCTTTGGTTTTGCAAAAAGTTTTGGGCAAAGGCTGAATTTTTTTATGTTCCCCTTTGTGACAAATATGAGGCTTTTCTGACAGCATTTAACCTAATTCAAGCCTTCCTTACAGTGGCAAGCATGAATCAAGGTCAGTTACAAGGCATATAGAATGAACCCATCTCCATCTTTTGAAGTTTCCTTGGACCATGGCGTTTTGTCTCTAAGGCAGGATGGATACTGCAGACCTCCTCAGCTGTCAGTGTACTCTGAAAACCTAAAGCAAAGGTGAGGCCAGGGGAGATATTTCTTTAGTGTAGCATAAAGGTTGGCATGGATGTGGAAGACATGAAACTTCTTGAATTATACAGAAAACTGACGTCACTCCATGTGGTCTTGAAGTCTGCATACCTCGGTGGCCAGAGCTCCCAGCTTGCTTCACTTGCTGCATCTGACGCTCTTAGCTTTTGAGACGCAGACCACAAAAGTGGTGCATGAATTTCCTTGTGGGTGAAGAAGGATGTTTTTTAAACTCTTTTTACAAGTCGGAGCTTACCTGGCCTCTCAGCAGTAATAATGCCTTCCTCTGACAGACTTCACTGCATACTAGCATCTCAGTGGGAGGTCTCTGCAAGGGAAGAGTGCAAGGTCTCAGTGAAACAAGCTGATTTCTGGAAAGAGCAAAGAAAGCATTGCTCATATGTGCTGCTTGTTGCCAGACAGATGCATATCCAGCATGCAATAAATCATATTGGTACAAAAGGAGCATTGGTAACTGTTTTTATACAGTGATTTTCAAAGGAGATTTCTTTTATACCTCCAGTCTGGAGCCCCTGCAGTCCCTGAATGGTTTGCACTGCAATGCACCACTCAGACTGTGCCCACTGCTGTTGCTTCCTATGCAACAGCAATGTGTGTGTTTGGTGATTAATACCATATGATCAAATGCACAGAAAGTGCTGTGCATCCTGCATCACAGCTCTGAAGCATAATTCATCTGCCTTTACCTCATCAGCTGATGAATCAAACCCAAAGACTCCCAGATGCCATGAAAATATCTTTTCTTATAAGATTCAGAGCTCATGGCTCAAATTTTAGACCCTATTGATTGATTCTGAACACAAGAAGCATCAAATACTGAAAACTGGACCATAAGATTGTCTGGCCTCAGAGGTGTTTCTAGCAAACAGCAGATATATTGCAGTCTCTTGTGTGCCTGCTATTGGTAGGTGAAATCCGAGGTGACTGTGATGAGCAGTAACTCATCACAGCTGCAGTAAGAGAACATCTAAACTAGTGAGAACATGCCTAAAAACATGCAAACATTTCAAATGTTACAACAAAGAGTGAAGAGTGTTTCTTTCTGTACTTATACTAGGAAGGATTTTGTGACATGATAGCAGCCACTGGATGAGTCCTGCTGCTCATGGCCAGCAATGAATGTGAGCTCTGGGATAAAGGCAAGAGCACCATTAAGCCACCTATTCATTATCACTTTCTTATTTCTAATGGGATCAGTAAGTAACTCTGGAAGAAGTTCTAGTAACTAATTAAAACACACACTTGACATGGATAGGAGCTTGTTGCCAGAGAAACCTGTTACATGAATCCTCATTCAAGAGATAAGTGGGGCCCCTAACACATCCTTTTCTGCTAGCAGTAGCTTTACAAAGAGGTAAAAAGCTTTGTGACATAGCCAGCCCCTCTCTTTATGTGTGACCCTGTGTCACCTCACTACAGAAATGGCAATGGAAGGTGCAAGCAAAGCACCTGGATAACCCCTTGAAACGTCTAAGTGTTCGTTGTCTGATAACTCTAAACCTGCTAGGATCCTGGCACTCTGCCTCTTCCTCTTTGGCTCTTTGGAGAAAGTTGATGACTGCAGCAAGGGTTCAGAGTTCCCCTGCTCTTTCAATGGAGGGGAGAGAAAGAAGCTCAAAGATGTTAGAACACAGGAATACCTACAGTGGACTTGAGCTCCTTTACGGAATGAGCCATGCATGCTCCAACCAGTGATTGGATGGTACCACCACCCTAGTGACAAGATTGCAAGGAAATTCTACAGGCTGGAACCCGCAGAACTTCCCACCTTTGAAGCTGAATTTTTCTATTTGATCAATTCCCAGTGCTCTGATCTAAGTGGTATCACTTTTGGAAACAGCCTAGAGGGACAAACAGCATAGTATATTGAAATGGAACGAAACCAGGCATGGGTGAGGCAGAGCAACTACCAACAAGTATTGAGCTGCCTTGCTCAGGGCAGCATCAGAAAAAAATTAAAATAAGGTGAAGGTGGAAGAGGGAGTGGAGTTTATTATCCAGGTGCAGCTATGTCTATATGGATTGAGCATGGCTGTGTAAAATGTGGCTTGTCAGAACACTCAGTCTCTGCTATGGTTGGTCAAATTCAGGTGAGGTGATATCAGATGTAGGCACTCATTGGTCCCCTCAGGGGAAGAGAAGGGTAGGGCACTCCTGGAAGAAGGAAAGTTGAGTCACTCAGCTGTATTCTCCTACAAGCAGTCGTGCAAAAAAGATTAGGTATGCAATCTATGCTATCACCAGAGTAGTAAATGAATAAAGAAGGTTGCAAAAGTGATGGAAACTCATTCAAATGAAATTGTGTGTGAAAGTGAGTAGAAGATAGACTGCAGAAAATAATAAAAGAATAAAAACATAAAGGTAAAGGAGATGAAATTTTGCTGATTCTTAAGTAGTGCTGCGTTGCCAGAACTACTTACTTGGGCACAAACAATGCATCCCCATTTCCTAGTGAATATGAAGATGCACCTAACATTTTCTAGGTAAGGCTGTCATATATTAGGAGATAACCTGGAAAAAGCATATTAATTTCAAAATTTTCTCTCCCTTTTCAAAAAGTCTGGTTTTTGACTCAAAGTTTGATGAGAATTTGAGAATTTGTGGGAGTATACGGGGGTTGGATCCACCTGAAAAGATAATTTATAATCTAAAGCAGTTACCAAATGTATAAGCATTCCATATTACAAGTGCAAGGAAACTCCTTGAAAATTCTGTATCTCTGGAGCTAGAATAAGTTTCCTATCTTCCAAAGCCCCAATCTTCTTTCCAAATAAATATTCAAACCATAAACTTCATTACCTAGAAAGTAAGCTACTTTTCCCCAAAGCTATTCTTAAAGGTGGGAAACGTTTAGAAGTTAGCGAAATGCTTTCCAGAACAAACACATGTAGTTCTTGTGCAAAACAATCTAATCGTGAGCTGTGAGAACCACTGGAACTCTGAAGCTTATTTAGTTCCTGATTCAGTCAATGATTTTCTCCCCATGAAGAAAGTAATTCAGTCTTCTTGTACCTCATTTCCCCAGGTGTAAAATGGGGCTGATCTTTACATAACTCAGGTTGACACTAAGAAGGCTGAGGTACTTATATTCTCCATATGGTAGGACAAAGCACCTGGGGTACATAGATATAATATAAATCCACTCATTGTTTTCCTTCACTATGTCTCTGCTTGCCCTGCTACAGAAGGTGTTAGAAAAGTCACTACCACCATTATTCCAAGCTATTCAAACATGAAAGTTCAGACAAAATGACAACTGGTGCAGCTGGGGAAAAGAGGCACAGACTAAAGCAAAGCTCACCTGTGAATTCATTTATAATGACCACAGATCCTAAGAGGAATAATGTCAGGAAGTATTTTATTTATCCTAATCAGCTTGACTCCAGAAGCACTGAAGTTACACTGACCTACTGGCTCTGTAAATGCTCAGAAGAAAGCAACTCATACATAACTGCTAGCAAGTGATTGCTTTATAGACATAGGACTGAAATACAGAGCTTGGTAAGTGCAAGAACTTAAATACACTTAGCTGTAGGCTTGTGGTCTATGCAATTATGGAAAAGGCTGTTTGTAAGATCAATTCCAGATATACTTGCCTCAAACCTCCCTATTCTGAAATGCACTCTCCCAAGGAACACCCAACACTACATACCCATGGACATGAACAATCCCATCCTTCAGTTGAGACAGTTTTGAGATCTGCTCTCTCATGTTATTAGCCCACCTTCCATGGAAAAAGGCTGCACAGAGATCTCCTCCCTTTTTCTCCTGATGCTCCGTATTGTCCTTATTGGATCAGAAGTGACATGCACCCAGAACCTGCTGAGATCAAGCACATTGTCCGTGCAGAGAGCCATATGTGAAGATAAAAGTCAGTCCTGAAAGAAAACAGACAAGCAGGCACCAGACATATAATGAGTCCCTGCAGAAGGCATGAGGTTTCCATGCAGTCCAGGTGCTAACACATGGAGATGTCACTCATAGCTCTGGAATCCCGGGCTGAAATGTGGGCTCTGGGATGTGTTGGTGGCTTGGTGTGCCTGGCTGGCCAGCAGCCACAGGGCGAGCAGTGCCTCTAGGCGGATCAGGCTTTGGGCAGCAGTTCTTGCCCTAGCACTCGTGAGGGGAACAGCAGCTAAGGGTAGTGAGAACTGGATGCTTTCCAAAACATGTGGAGCAACTGAGCCTATGAAGTCAGCCCTGCCCAAGTGCTCCAAGACTGTCCTACAGGTAGCCATAATTAATTGCTAGTACGTGATGGCTTGAGCCAAATGCGTGCTCCTAATCCCTTCTCTGCATCTTTCTTTATCTCAATGATCTCCTGATACAAAGTAGTGGCATAGGCCAAACATGGAAGGCGTCTGACAGCTGGAACTCACCTGCACTTTCAGTATTTACATATCTACATATTTAAGGAGCCAGTAGCTGCTTTTGCACCCTGCCTGGCACCAGAATGGCTGTCTTCCATCCTCACAAAAGTTAGTATTGCTGTCCCTGTTTACTGGAATTTTGCTTTGCCAAATGGGCATCAGTCCAGCAGAATTTACCCTACAGCCTAGTGATACCCAGTGCTCCCACAAGCAGCACAGAGGTTGCAACTTCAGTAAGAAAGACCTGCTTCCTTTTGTGCCACTCAAACTTGGCAAAACACAGCTGAATCCTTCTCAAACACAGTTTGTCTGACTCATAGCAGCAGCCCATGTTCAAGGTATTGGTCACACAGAGATCACAATATTGCAAGTAGCAAAAGATGTAAATGAATCACACAAAGGACTTACAAGAACCTTCAGAGTTCTGTCCTCTTTGAGATACTGTGGCTGATGCCTGAATTGATTCCATGCCTCCTTCTTCTTGACTCTGCCAAAATAATTTCAGCCTTGAGTAAGAAGTAGCACTTCACTCTCTTATTGAGGGCCTCCATCTAAATTTAAGTGGGTTTTTTCTAAGTTAATTTTTCATTGCAAGGAAAATGCTAACTGATAATAAAATAATGGCAAGGGTCTTTAATGCTGTGGCAACAAGACAGAGTAGCATTAAAATGCCCTTCTCAGACATGTTAATTTAAAGCATTTTTATGTGAGAACGAAAGAAAAGAGAGAAATGGTAGAATGTGAGTTACTCATAAGCCCCTGTTTTAAAACATTCTCACAAATATTCTAGCAATGAGATAATTACAGAAACAGCCTGTATTTTCTCAAGAAACAGAAATACTAGCTAGAAATGCTCAGGGGAAGTGCATTTCATAAAAGTTCCAGTTTCCCCAAGGGCCCCACAGTGTGGGAGAAGACCTTCTGAGCCTACTGCAAAAGTGGAACTTGTATGTAACATTTCTTCCAGCTGAAGTTTCAAAAAAATCAGCAATGATCAGATGTCACTATTTAGCTTTACATTACCTAAAATCTCTATTCTTGTAGAATTTGGCTTTCTCTAAAACAGAAATAAATACAGGAACAGATTAATAACTAAAAAGTGTTTATCAGTGTTGTCCATACATAAAGAGAGTGGACCAAAAGAACACTTAGCACAAGTGCTTTGGCTGCTGGGCCTATGACTTGTGTAAGTCATTTTATCTCTGTCTCTCTGTTTACCTGCCAGGAAATTAGTACAAGGTGCTTCATGCTATAGCAGAAAAGAGAGAATGGAAGTTTACAATGTTTTCTGACACCCTTTGATGAGATTGAAAAGCTGAAGGCTTTGCAAAGCTACAGAAAAAAATCTGAAAATTTTGTGGTGCTTCATTATCACACTGATGACAAACTAAAGATGCTCCCTATCAGAATGTTGCTTGTTCTGAGAAAGCTGAAGCCTGCAAAGCTGCAGAAGTACTTTAAAAACTACTTTATAAGCAGCACTTTACCTGGATCCTGTGAAAGATCAGTCTTTGAGAAAGTCTTATCACTTGCAGAGAAATCTGGTCAAGCACACATACACACAGAGAATATTTCAATCTATTCTGAAGTTTATTTTTCTTAATAAATTTTAGGCCAAGAGCCTTGTACATTTACAGGAAGTGCATAGCACTCAAATCCTATCCCAGGCTGCAGCAGGAAGAGTGTGGCCAGCAGGTCAAGAGAGGTGATCCTGCCCCTTTCATCTGCTCTGGTGAGACCCCACCTCGAATACTGCATCCAGTTCTGGTGTCCCCATCACAAAGAGGACACAAAGCTGTTGGAGCAAGTCCATATGAGGGCCACAAAGATGATCCAGAGGCTGAATCACCTCTGCTATGAGGACAGGCTGTGGGAGCTGGAGTTGTTCAGCCTGGAGAAGAGAAGACTTCAAGGGGACCTTAGAGCTGCCTTGCAATACCTAAAGGGATCCTACAGGAAGGCTGCAGAGAGGCTTTTCATAAGGGTGTCTAGTGATTGAACAAGGGAGAACAGTTTTAAGGGAGAGTAGGTTTAGACTGGATCTTAGGAAGAAGTTCTTCAGTACAAGTGTGGTGAGACTCTGGAACAGGTTGCACAGAGAGGTTGAGGCTGCCCCTGCCCTGGGGGTGTTCAGAGCTAAGTTAGACGAAGCCTTGAGCAGCTGAGTCTAGTTGAGAGGTGTCCCTACCCAAGGTGGGGAAGTTAGAGTAGGTGATCTCTGAGGTCCTTTCCAAACTAAACCATTCTGTGATTCATCACTTTGACTGGCATAGCTCTAAGAGGGTCAAGGAGACTACTTCTATACTTCTGTACCAGAGTATGTAACATCCATTGGTAACACCTGGGTAGCAATCTACAGGCAAACAAAATTTATATCTTCACCTATGTTGGGTGTAGGCTGTTGTGTATATACAAAATCAGAAAAATATATTCCTTCTTTTCTTATATGCACTACATAACATCAGAGTAAAACCCAGAGTAGTCTGCAGTAACTTAGATGAGACTGGACTGGTACCATACAGAGCTTTAGAAACACTTCCTCAGCACTTTTTGTCTTGGATCATTGTGACAAAAAAGTTGCACAAAGAAAGCAAGCTTTCTGGACAGTACTGCTCAGCCACCTTTTTCTGGTCAATATAATCTATGTCTTCAACACAGTCTTCAGGACTGTGCTCAAGCACTTGCACTGAGACAAGTGCTGGAGTTTGAATGACTTCTTCTGCATGATGAATTGTGTTCCCTTTTGCAGGGCCTGATGATGTTAGTAGGCTTGAGTGGGTCAACCTGAGGTGAGCACTTTGTGGACCTTTCTTACATACTTTAGATTTCAGGACACTTTTGGGATCTTGACAGATCTGCTTTTGCTTCTTGAGGGATCGGGAGACTTGTTTCCAGAAGGATTTCTGGTTTGCTGCATACTGTGCACAGGAGCAAGGATCTCCAGAGAATTCACACCAAAACCCACTGTCATTATGCTTGCACTCTATGTGCACAGTAGCTGTGTTCATGTCAGTCACTGCCCAGCTGCACTCAGCATTTTCTTTGGTTTTAAACTTCCCTTTAGGAGATGATTTTCCTCCTTTTGACTTACACCCTTTTTCATTTTCCTGGTTAGGTGCCGTTTGGGTTTTTCCACTGTTCGCTATGCCTTGTTTTCTCTTTTTGCTCTCCTGTCTTTCACAGTTGGCTAGTAGCAGCTGGGAGACCAGAATCAACATACAAAGAAGTCCAAAGCTTTTGATCCTCATGATTCCTGTTTTCCTTTTTATCTTCCTTCAAAACAAACAAACAAAATGCAAAAACATTTTCACTTAATGCTGGACTCAGTTTGACAGTTGCAGTATTTCCAGCATGGTATTGCACAGTTGTTTGACACCTATTAAGATTATGCTGCTGGCAAAATCCTGTAGGTTTTTTCCTTTGTGGATAATACCTGGTTTCTAGAACCAGTAAGTATTATCCTTGAGAAGTGTAGATGTAGTAAGTCCTTCTGATCCAATTACTTAATTATCTGTGCTATGTGGAACAGAAGAGAGTCACATTCCTACTGCCCAGTGACTGAGGTACCTACATTAAAATCTCTTCTACTGTCAGAGAAGGGATTTGAACCTGGGATTTGTCAATCTCAGATGGGTATCTTAGGTTATAACACATAAAGCAATTAATTGGTCCCATCTCTCCCATTTTGTAAGTCGCACATAAACCATTTTGACTCCAACCTTTGGCTATCCAAAAATATGCCAAAGAAAACCATTTGGTTCAAGTTGAGCAAAATTATTTCTTAGGCATCCTGAAAATTGCCTTAATTCCCTGGTTATGCCAGTATTTCAGATTGCTGTTGAAACCAATGGTGGTAGTCTTTGCAGGCACCAAATTAACTATTGATGCATTCTTTGATGCCTTGCCTGCTAAACAAACAGAGCTACCTTTTTGCTGTTGGAGACAAACATACACTGTATGTGGCTCTGTCTAAAGCTACCAAATTCAGGTGATAAATATGCAACTTCAGTTTTGAAATGCACCTAATTAGCAAATTATTATCAAGCTGATTCTTACATCTGCACAGAGAATTTTATTATTTCTGTAGGTGTTTCTCTTTATGAAGCAGCTTTCAGGTTCAGAGCATACCATAAGAGTAGAAGACTTAAATCCAACATTTAGCTGATTGAATCTAAACATTTTTCAGGTGTTTCCATCATAGCCACTTCTGTAGTCAAATTTCTCTGTTAGAAAGCAGAAATTCATATGTAGGCATGCTAAATAAGGAGCCTGGTTCAACATTCAACTACCTGCAAATACCTTCAGTTACACGAATTTAGAATCTAGAATACATAGGCAGCAGCAGAGATGAGCAGGTCTTACTTTGGCCTAGTTCCACTTGACTTGCCTCATGCCCTACACTGTACGCAGAACTTCCGCTCCATAAACCCCTCCTTAGAGAGCATCTTGTAGTATTTACAGCTGTGTTGTAAATATAGTAGCTAACAACATTAGAAGGAACAACCAATGCACCCTTCTGTTGCAAGTAGAACAGTACAAAATAAGATAACTTAAGGACATACCTTGCACAGGGCTTGGAGATACCCAAATACAGCTCCTGCTGCAACTTGCCTCTTTCCAAAGAATCAGAGCTAGGTAATGAAAGCAGCTTGCTCTATATAAAGGCAGAGACACACCTTCAGGTTTCCAGCAAGATTGTTACAACACAATAGGATACTTCAGCTGCACTTTCCTTTACCTCTGACACACCTCCTTGGAAAAGAGCCAGCTCTCATTCTTAGCACATAAACCCCAGGTATGGTCGTTTGCACACGTTAGATGTTACTTCAGCCAACTCCTTCCCTCTTCACGAGCAATGATAAAAAATGTATTAGCTCATGAGCTTCCCTAGATGAGCTTTTCCCAGCCATTGAGGGATGTACCCTGCAATGTCCTCCACAAGTTGCACTACTATTTTGTTTAGCAGAACTTGGGTAGTAGTGTTCAATAATTTCTTTGTGAAAGGAAGAGCATTTGACACATCTGGACTGGTTTTCAAACATTTTGTTACTTCCTGTCATAAAAATGTATTAGAGAACATTTAAAAATCAAAATAAGCAATTAATCTCCACTAAGGACAGCATTCATTATGGCAAAAAAACCCACAAAGCTCAGAAACAAATTCCAGCTCCCTCAGAAATAGTCACTGTGTAGGGTCTTCATGCTGGGATCAGCTGTGCAGCACTGATTGATGCTCCTCTCTGACAGCTTCTCTGTATGTCTTAGTCTTGCTGTTTGTTGCTCCTGTTGCCTTGTGAAGTGCAGGCATGGTTTTGCCACAGGATATACTCTTCTGAGTTATGCAACTATCCGTGCCTGGTAGTTTTGTGGGGTTTAGCACCGGCTCCAAACATAGCAAGATGTCTATTCCGCTTGCTACGGAATGAAAATCCATTTCAAGTACACTTTCTAACTATAATGGGAAAATGGAAACAAGAAATTGTTCCAGGAAGAGGAATCAAGGATCCAGGGGTGGAAAATGAGGGACTTAATGGTGTAGGAGACTGTGCTGCGTCTAACTGAAATGGAATTCTTCTTCATAGCAGCCCATACAGTGTTGTGACTAGAACAGAACTAATTACACTCTGATACTTTAGCTATCACTAAACAGCATCAAAGCCTTCTCTGTTTCTCACTTAGCCTCCTGTCCAGAGTGTTGGCTGGAAATGGGCACACAGCCAGGACAACCAAACAAAGGGACCTAAGGGCTGTTGCATACCATAAGGCATTATGTGCAGTAACAAAACTGGGGGTGGTTGTCTTAGTGAGTATCCATCACTTGAAGACTGGCTGGGCATCAGTCTGCTTTTCAGAGGTGTAGAGTGAAATGTCTTTGCATTACTTGATGTTTTTTTACCTCTCTTCCCTACATTTATTAAGCTGGCTTTATCTCAAATCATGCTTTCCCCCTTTCTCCTTTGCACTTGCAGTTCTCTCCTCCATCCCACTGGGGAAGGAGCAGTTGGAGGGTGCTTCCTTGCTATCTAGGGGTCAACCCCTCACAGAGACTTCAGTCCTGCAAACAATTAACAAAGTGTCTACTTCAGTGACTTCCAGCTGGAAATAAACAGAGTTCCCTCCATGTGCAGAACAACTTCTTCACTAGAAACACTGATGGCTAAGCATCACTGGTACCACCTTTGCTCCATGACAGTTATCACAGCCAATGCAACAAGGCAGCACAGTCACAACTTGGACAACTCGTTGTCACTTTAGATGACTGCATTTTAAGAAATTATTTCAGCTACTTGGAAATGTAACTCTTGGGCTAATGCCAGCTGTGCCTCCACAGGCCACAGCCACCATAGCCTGACCTATGCACTGACAGGATTAGTCACAAAGTTTATCCTCCGTAATCTTTTGGTTAGCTTTAAAACATAGCGTAAGCATCCTTTAAGTGTACTTGGGCTGTAAGGCTCAGGAGGTCACATATGGAAGTGGCTCTCAAAAGTCCTGCTGAAAGCACAACAAGCCAGAGAATGGCTACAAAGGTCTACATTTCACAGCTAAGCCATGGGTCAGTCGCTTTCTGACATAAGACTTTGAAAGCAGAGAGGAAGGATGAGGGGGATGGACAAACTTTATGTGCCTTTTTCATTTTACTGAGAAAGGCACATTTGGGTATCTAGTGAGCAGAAGGCATTAAAGAAGAAAAAGGTTTCTTGAACCACCTTTCCAAGTTCTAATGCAACTCATTATGGTTAGCAAAAGTTGAGAGAAAACACATCCCTCAACATTCAGGATAAATTTGGGGGTTGCTCAGTTAACCAAGAGCAAATGGGATATCTCGTTCTTGCAAAACTTGTTTTTCCTTGGGTCATTTCTAACTCTACAGCTCCTCCATGTGGAGATCATTAACAAACAAGAAATGAACAATCCTAAACACGAGGTATTAATGCTTTTAAAATGAGTTTGCAGAGGACTAACAGTACTCTAATTATGACATTTTTTAGAGTTATTCAGCCAGAAATCCATTTTCTGCAAACAAGTGAAAAGCAGTGCAGTAATTCTTCTGTAAATGAGAACACCACTGCTAATGCTGCAGTGTTACAATTCAAATTCTGCTTTAAATTACCCTTTTCCTCTATTATCACATCAATTATGCTAACTTTTCCCTCACGTTTAACCCTATTTGTTCCTGAAGGACAGCACAGGAATCTCACATCTATGCCCTATGCCCTATCACAAGAATTTGAGGATTTCTCCTGTATGCTGGTAAAGACCTAAATCCTGACGAACTGAGAAGCTGTTTGGAACCAGCTGAAGGTTTTGCCTCTTAAAGAACAACTTTCCCATAGCTACTTCCCACAGTGCCTGTCCACAGCCTTCAGAAACTCAGTCCTAGGTTATTTAATGCAGTATTTCAAATATTTAATAGTGAATATTACCTGTGTGTTGATGATAGAGCCCAAATGACTTCATCAAGCACTAATAAGCAGGTGAGAAAAGAGAACGAACTGGTAGTCTGCAGGGACCTTGAAGAGCAGGCACTGGCACTCACTGTCTCCTCACACTCCCCAGGACGAACAACAGTGGTATGAAGAGATGGCATCTCCACTGCCTGCTCCCACAGCTGAACTGGAAATGGCCAGTGTTCTCCAAGCTTTCAGTCACCACAAGGATATTCAATGTGCCATGGCAGGGGGGGCACCAAATGGGCTGCTGCCATTGCAGCATTAGGCTGAGATCATGAAGAAAAACGGTATTTGGCCAATTTCTGCACTGAAGGAACAAAAAGATCTTTGAAAACAAAATTTATTAAATGATCTCACAATTACACTGAAGGTACAAAGTATTCTTTGCCATCACAGAACAGCTTGGGTTGGAAGGGACCTTAGAGATTATCTACTCCTCCAGCTGAGAGACAGGGATGCCTCTCAAGTAGCCTTGGCTGCTCAAGGAAGGCCTCATCCAGTATGTAGATGATTAAAAAGTGCCATTACACCACCCAGAAGAAAATTTGTCTAGTGATAAGGTTTTAAGGTAACCTTTAATTTTGGATCCTATGTTCTCTCCAAGTCAGCAACACTTATGACAAAATCCTCCACAAAAAAATATTACTAAAAAAAAAAAATTAACATTGAAGAAAGGAAAAAAAAAGTGTGCCCATTCCATCAAATCACTGTGGTCTATTGTACTTCACATGAACTCTGTGCCTGCCAAAGGACACTGCTGCTGCCAAGGTGAAACATGGACTGCTCTGTAAACAGCTTTGATAGCTCCCCGACCTGAAGGCAAACAAACACTCAGATATCTTTCAGTGGAGTGTTTCAGTAACACCCAAATTACTTGCTGTTCTTTTCCATTTATTTCAAGAGGTTTGGGGACAGAAAATAATTTCAAACATTTTTGGTGCAAGACACAAAGTTTAGTGACTGGACAGTCACAACCTGGAATTCTGAAGTAAGAGTGAGTAAAGCTGGAGAAGAACTTGAGTGCAAACCTTGCAGGAACAGTTTAACAAGCATCGAGCACTGCTAACTTCTGTCTTGCCTTGTGTTCTGATGAGACTCACTGCAAGTGCCCATATGCACAGATAAAAGTTGTCCTTCAGAACGCTTACTGAGCCCCAACACCCAAGCACCAAGGTTACTGCTAACAGATCTTAATGGCCTTGAGCTCTGCAGATGCACCACAGGTGCACACCTCTGACCTGCTCTGATTAGAAATGGATTCTTACATTACTCTTTTATTTCTCCAGTCTTCTCCCCTGCTGGCTGAAACTTACCTGTGTAATACAAATGTAATAACACGGAAAATCTTTCATGAAAACATGTTCACAGTGGGAAAGTAATGGCTCAGATCTGTAACTTCTCCTACACATATTACTGACAATCTCTTTAGACACAAGTATCAAATGCCATGACTCATACAAATAGCACCATTTAAGAAAGCACACTGGGTATGTTTCCCCAAACCTTTTTTTTATTGTTTGCACTAACTGCAGCATCTTTTACAGCTTTCATCTCTAACAAATCAAAGTGAATCAGCACACACAAAAACCTATTCAAAGTCAGCACTCTGAAAGTGGAACTCTTGGCTGCATAAATGCAGCATACCTTGATGTGTAAGAATACTCGGGAACACTTAGTTATCCTAACTCTTTAAGTACAGTCACTTCAGTTTCATGCATTTTCCAGGGTTGTTAAAAAGTAACATTTTAGGGTGCAAAGAGGAAACAGCTACAAGATTTACAGATGACTCATTTTGAAACCAAGATTGTTATGTCTAAATCATTAAACTACAGCAAGGACCTTTCTTCAGCTGTAAAAATTTTGCTCTGCAAAACAGAAAGAACAGAAAAGCAATTAGTGACTTGGCTCTATTAAGCACAAGGAGGATCATTAGCAGTCTGAACACTTGAAGCAACTTGCTGGTTCATGCTGCATCTATTCTCATTTCTGTCATAAGTTTGCCAAGTTTAGTTGCCAGCTCCTGCTTTTCTTTCTCTGAGCATAAATGAAGTGGGTATAAACCCAACCACTTTGGTGAGGGCTTTCTCTTTTTTAGTCCTGGCTGAAAACATGAGACCTTCCAGGCAAGAGCCTGCACAGGATTCCCCTATTGCATCTACAGAAACAGACCAGCAAAACAGGACAGTCTGGCTGGGTTTAATTTCTGAAAGTTCTTTAGAAACTGATTTTAAATGCAAAAATAATTTTATTAATTAGCAGTTTTGGTGAACAAACTTTATCCTCACATTTTATACATTGTTTTAACTGATGCACTTGTTGCTTTATCCCACTTCACAGGCTTAAATCCAAAAGCCAGCACAGAAGAAAGGAATGACAGAAGGCAGAGTACAAGCACAACTTGAAAGTTGGAACTGAAATTATGCATTGGCAACAGATAGAACAAACATCTCAGCACATCCTAAGGACCTCAACGGAGGCTGTCAGGTAGTCCTGAACTAGTAGCCCTTGCTGGGGAGTTTAGAATGTGCAGCCCCATAGAAGTCACAGTACAGGCTTTGTCATTTTAATGAGTAAGCCTAGATCCACCCTGTCTACTCCACTGAAAGACTTTCCTCCCCAAAGAGCAAAATAAAACTACAACAGGATTACTTTTGGCATATTCTGCTGTGCTTCAAGGCGGAGTTTTACCTGAAACAAATCCTTAACCCCTAAAGATGCCAATAATGTAGGAGCAGACACCATGCAGGGATTCCCAGCAATGCTCCCGTGCCAGTTTCATCGCTTCAGTTTCATTTTCAGACCCTTGGCCATGCTGGGTCGGCAGTACTGGAGGTTTCCCTCTTTCCTTAGCAGGGCTTTTCCCTGCTGCCATCACAGAAGTGGAACTTTTCTGGACTTGGTCCTGGTTTGCTACATCTGGCTCCATCCCAGCAGCTATTTGCATCATGAGAGCCTCTGGGGGAGCCTTTTGGCACATGGTGGTCTTCAGCACTTGTGAAGATTCACAAGCATGTGGGAGCTTCCTAAGCTCCGCAGCGACCTGGTTCCAGTAAATCTTGGGATTGTTTCTGAAAGCACGACAGACTGAGGGCTTGCCAGTGAATTCACACCAGTAGGACATGCCTTGGCTTTTGCAATCTATCCGAAGTTTCAGCTCCTCATCCCCACTCATGCTCATTCTGCAAGTATCTTTGGTTTTAGTACGAAAGTTGATGTCTCCAGCAGTGCTTCTTTTCTTTGGCTTCAGCTTCTGTCCCAATCCTCTCACACTACAGATTGCTACTAGTAAAAGAAGAGCAAAACTCTTCATGGTGAGAGAAGCTGTCTGAGAGCCTGGAGCGATACGAGCTGAAAAAGAAGCACAAAGAAGCCTCTTTCCAGTGAAATGTGGGATGTAAGGGTTTTTTAAATAAAAGTAATCAATCACACTCCAGTAGGCATGTGCCCATACTTGGCAGCTTGAGGGAGTGTCCAATAAGCTGTGAACTCCCAAGAAGGCAACAAGACAAATCAGTTAAAGACAGAGTGATGGTTGTATAACCAAGAAGCACATTCCTGTCCAGGATGAACATGTCAGATTTGATTTTTAACAGGTATTTTCAATTCCCCAGCTGCTTTACAGCTATTGTCCTGCCAGAGCTTGCAAAACCATACTGAAGCAAAAAAGGACAGAAGTACAAAAGCCATCTCTGCAGCTACATCTGGATGCCTACAAATGTGTCCCACTAACAAAGGCTGATTTGTGGAATGGGTTTTTGGTGGAGTTACACAGTAAGGACACAACTTGAATACTTTGTCAGCACCTGACATGCAGCAAGAACACATGAAAGAATCAACTGCACATTTTCTGAGCCATGAAAGATTTTTAGACTTACGATAATTAGGCAAGATAAGGAATAAACCTTTAGCAAGATTAAGAATTGGAGGCCTAAACATAAACCAACCATTTGTTAGCTTTTTCCACCATTGTCACACCATGGATTATTTGCAGCTAATAGAGCAAGACAACAGAAGTAGTTTTTCATGTGTCTCAGCTGCAGGGAATAGACCCCAAGCATATCAGACAGGTATTTGTGTTTTATTCCCTTTCTCCCTTTCCTCCCCATATATATGATGCACAGAACAAAGGCAAGAGAACAGAAATATTTTAGTGCAGAATCCTGTCCTAGCAGTTTCTGCTGCAGTCACTAAAAACAGAGCTAAGGAAAACCATGGGAAACCCCTTGGCATTCTGGGGGTCATGAGAAAAAATCTCTCCCACACTGTTGCAAGCCACATTGCTTTTCTGCTAAGATCCCACTAACACTTCTTTCAAAGACTTGTATGCTACACCCAGCCTGCCCTGAACAGCTTCTGGAGAGTGCATTATTTAGGCATGTTTGATTAACTGTGGCACACTAGCAGCTATCAGCCATACATAATGGAATAGCTGCTGTAGGTAGGCAGGTATTCTGTTCCATTATAGGTAGCCTGCTTCAGACAGTTCACACTTCTGTTGTTTTCTGGGGAGCCTTCTCACCTGTCATCCAGCCAGAAGAACAAGAAGAATCTTGCTGCCCACCTCACACTTCAAGGATTTCAAATCCCTACTGCAAGCACTCAGAGACCTCCTAGTGTTTGTCATCCAAATGTATTATTTATACTTGGTTATGCACAACAGCACTGACAGAAACTAAAGGTATTCATCTCTCTTGTTCTAATGATTGTTACAGAGCTCAAAACTACTGAAAAGTTACTTTGTACCAGTTTCATATCTCTTGTTCTGAAAGTTTAAAAACTGTAATAACAAAAGCAAATCAGACTATGAGAATAAGGACAAATACTAAAGCTTGGACTCAGGAGCTCTACTATATTTATACATTACAGACAATATGCTACTGCCAAGTGTTTGTCTCACTCCCATCTGACTGTGTCCTCCATTTGCCTGTCCTTCAGACGAAACAGCTCATGGTCTGTTCTGTCCATGGAAAACAACTGCCCTTTTACAAGTTAAGCTAGAACGGCACAACTAAACTGTGGGAGCGGAAGAACCACCAAACCTTTACTCCTGCTGCCAGTGCAAAGGAAACAACAGAGGAAACGGTAACACCTTGAGGATTTGCTGGGTTATGTGGACATCCTCCACAGCTCTAGCTCCAATCCTACCATCTCTGCCTAAGTCACATCTTTTGTGGAAGTCAGAAGCTCTCTCACCCAGAGTCAATGTTCTTTCATTCCCTCCTGCTCTAATTCTTGGCCTCTGAAGTCATTAATAAAAGT
The DNA here is from genome assembly GCF_027791375.1 of Indicator indicator. Taxonomy (NCBI): domain Eukaryota; kingdom Metazoa; phylum Chordata; class Aves; order Piciformes; family Indicatoridae; genus Indicator; species Indicator indicator. The sequence goes on along the minus strand of NC_072032.1, from coordinate 17,642,103 downwards.
CAAATATAGCAGAGATTTTAATTAGAGTAAAAAACAAAACAAGGAAAAAAAATAATTCTCCTAAGATTTTGGCTAAGTGTATTGCTTCTGAGATAGGTCTACACAACAACACAATTGAGAATCAAACATCAGGTTAAGCAAGTTCTTTTTTATTTAAATGAACGGGGAACAGTTTTCTCAAATTAAAAATAGAAACGTTTAAAAATCTGCAGCTCTGACATTACATGTACACATATGCTACATACTGTCAATTAGAAATGCTTCCATTTGTGACCTAAAAATGAAAAAAATCAAGGTTATTCCAGATTAAAGACTCTCATCACTTTTCATATGAATGTTTTACAGGATTATACCTACTTCAAGCCAATGAACCTTGATGGAACAAAGTTCACAAGCTGATGTATGAAGAAACACTATTTTAGATCAATTACTTCACCTGCCGGCATGTTTCACACTAGTAATGCAGATACTTTTGGCCTTGTTGATGAATTCCACTGTTTAATTCAGGAATACAACTGTAGGCCCAAATTCAAGGCAGTAACTCTAAATGGTACAAATACGAACTCCAATTGCTAAATACATTTGAATTTCAGTATTGGAAATCATATTTTGAAACTTTTTTTAGCAAAAATAGGACCACTGCCTCCTGAAAGAGCCACAGTTTAACAGTGATACCACCCGGGACATGACAGAAGTGAGCACGAATGAGAAAAAGGGAGACAGAGAACATAAAGCAGTCTAAAGGTGACCAACATATGGCGTTTCTCATGCTCTTTTTGAGTACTACTGACCTCTAAGAAAGCTTAGCTTTTTTGCTATATTATGCATCACACACTCCCACCCCTCCCACCCAAACAGCTTCAAAACAAACTTCTCCAAAAAGTCCCTTTTTAGGTCTATACTGCAAAACCCACTAAATATTAAATAATAATTAAAAAAAAAAAAAAGGGAAAAGCCAGAACTGCAACTGAACTTTTCAGAGACACAAAGAGACACTGTGGATCCCATTACACTTCAAATTTAGTCCAAAGTGGTCATTCAAGAGCACCAAATAGCAACACTGATCATGCTGGTAAATTCTTTTTTGAAGAGTATTACACAGTATTAAAATCTTAACTAAAACACTTCTAAGTTTTAAGAAAAATGTATATATACAAAAGTCTTTGTATACAAAATGTGTTTGTATGTAAACCTGTAGGCGCTATATTTAACACAAGCCAACGAGTTAAGAACTCCACCAATTGTCAAAGGGTTGCTAGGCAAAGGCAGGTGATCTAATTAATTTCTATACTGTGATGTAAAGTAGAAAGCCCAGTGTAAAAAAAGTTAAAAAAAAAAAAAAAAATCAATCAAACAAAAAACCCCACAACCAACTCAAACCCATTTTAATTCAAGCTTTGAACAGTGGTATTTGAGAGGCAGTGCCCTGACTGCAGAATATTCTGTACAGTAGTTTATGGCATAACATTCAACAGTACAGTTGGGATTTACAGTACAGGTGACATAAAACAAGTGGCTCAGGATTTGGAAGATGAATGTAAATGCCAATACACTTGGAAGAATGATGACATATTCCTGCAGAGGAATCTTGAGTCTCATTTGTATAGCCTGGAAATAATCACAAAAACAATTCAGGAGAGTTTGATGAAGACAGAATTCTAATGCAACTGAAGCAGAAGGCAGGCACAGATACTCATGTGAACATCAACATGCTTCAGTAATTGTTTTATTTTTAAACCTTACAGCACTCATGTTACAGAGCAGCCCTCCTAAAAATAGTGAATACTAAACCTAGAATTGACTTAAAAAGTTTGTTACTTACCCCTTTTCCACTATGTGTTACCACTGTTCCACAGAGCTATACAAGAAAAAAAACACACAAACCATCAGCTCCTTCTGCACACAAACGGAACCTAAACATTGTGTCTCACTGAGGTGAGACAAGCTCAACTGCATAAACCCTTCTCAAACTTTTATCCATTTAATTAAACATTTTTCAGATAAAAGGACAGATTCATAGTTTTCTGCACCAAACTTTCTGGTTACCTTTGTTTGATGATAGAAAGAAATCCTGGTTTACCTATTTAACAGCACTGTTTTGGGAACTTAATCCAGCCTTCAGTTTTGCCCTCACAAAAATGGTGGCAGCATTTGCAGTTATTTGCATCTGTGAGGTGTACATAAAACCACCCATGTGAAACAGCTACACATCTAAATATACCTCATACAGATCTCAGACTTTGTAAACAAAGATACTTGGATCTCTTTCCAGCAAAATCATCCAGTAGATTCTGAAGGACAAAAATACCCTATGGAATTCTTTACACCTGCAAAAGTACAGGTGTATGAAGATCTGTTCAAAGTCATATCTCTCAAAATATCTCCCAAAATAATTTGCAGGAAATGAGAAAAAAACAAGGATAGCATAAAAGCTAAGAGTTTAATTTTAATTAAAATTAAGCTAAGGTTCTATTGCTATGGGAATCTGAGACTGAGAAATTCAAAGCATTTATCTCATACATGTATAAGCAGTTTTTCAAATTATCTCACTTAGCCCATCAGAAGACAGCACTGCTTCAAACTGAACCCTTTTATTTTATTATGGAAGCATTTCTAGTAACTTAATCTAGGAAAAGTAAGTCAAGGAAGTTAGGACTGAACTAGTGGGTCTTTGTTTGAAAGATTATTTATGTTAGTAAATGTTTAGCTTATTCAGGAACATTGTATTAAACTATTCAGCAATCACTGAAATGTCACGGAAAAGGAGCTATAAACCTCAAAAGTATTAAATATTCGTATTAAAGATTCAAAGATCACAACGGGACTTTTAAGGTCTGAACAATTATTAGTTTCTTCTTTTGTAAAATATTGGAAGTCCTTAAAACAGTGTAGGCAACTCCTTTAATTTGATGGAAAGTACTGCAAGATCTGCTGCCATGTAAAGAATGCTTGAGAAACAGAAATCATACAGCACTTGCTGTAGTGAGCAATCATGAAAAAAGAAGATAAATAATCTAGTGATTCACTTTAAAAACATGCAGAAAATTGATAGGTGATTAATGGAGTAGCTAAGCAAGAACACACAAAGGCATGCAGTTTCAGGCTTGGTTTACCTTGTAAAAACAGCACTGTGTACACCATAGAAATTATCTTTATGATAACCATTATTACCATTTTCTGTACTGCAACAAAATAAATACACCCAGAAAGACCATGTTAATGGTAAGATGCACTATGTACAGCGTGGCTTTCAGACACGTACATGAAGGGTGAAATTGTATGCAAAGACAAACTGTCTGTACAATAGAATATAGCTTTTCCTTTGTAACATTCAGGAGTTACAGCACAATTATAGTTTTACATTTAATTTTTTTTTTATATATATTCTCCAAAAATTAATCATTTTGTTATTATTGTTGAGTTGGATACTCAGTCTGGTGAAACAGAATGTGCTACCTCTTTTTGAGGTAATAAATTACAATACAAATATAAAATTATTTTATTCAGGTGGGAGGGCTTAAGAAATACCAACAAAAATGTCTTCTGTTTTCATGGGTATAGTTTTGACACTAAAAAAATACAGGAAAGGAGGAGTAATTAACCAGACACTAAGAGGTGAATGATTTTAGTTGCATATGCATGTTTCTGCTCTACTGACCCGTGAATGTGCAATGAAAAATCACCAGTGTGAAAGCTGAGAAACGCAGTGCACAGGCTGACTGAACAATGTGCAACACCAAGAGGGAAAGTCACTAACAGAAAAACAACCAGTGAAACCAAAATTGATGGGAAAATGCGTAAGAACAGTTATCATAAAGTAAAATGCCAAGTCCCTGAGACAGAGGAACTGCAATTGAAAAAGGAAAGAGTGGTTAGGAATAACTAAGGCAGTAAGAAAGCAAGTAAGCAATTCAAGGAGATTACAAAGCAGGCACAATTCACCTTAACAGGGTATTCAGCAAAGCTGATCATTTGCACCTTTAGAAGATACTCATATAAATGCTATACAGGAAGCTCTGAAGCCTCACTCTGAATTAAGTTTCTTCAAGTCAGAACTGGCATTTTCTGCACAGAATTATGGCAAGTCTAAACAACAAAAGACCACCTATGTGAAGCATTTTGCAGGCACCAACCCACACCAGCAGTGTTTCCCTAGAATATGCAGTTCTAATCTGACAGCACAGAAGGTTTAAGGACTATAGCACCTTCTTGTGAGACTAGAAAAAACAACATTTGAATCCATTTGCCATTTAGCTGACTTAGGAGTCTATACTTACTCATCATACACATCCTCTGTATCCATTCTACGGTAGTATTTGGAGAGTTTTACAGCAAAAATTATGGCAGGAATTAAAAATATTGAAGAGCCTCCCAAACCAAACCAGAAGGTATTCTGCAATAAAGCAAAATCCATGAAAATTGATCACAGAGAATTTATCAGAAAAGTACTGGATTTTTGCTTGATATTCTAAGCATTGTTACTGGAAGAACAGAGTGCAAATTAGAGGCACTGGTTTTGTGGACTTATCTGAGGCTCCTATATCAGCGTGGAACAGGGCACATTAAGCATTCTCCACAGTCAGTGTGAACTAAAAGCAAGAACAACACCAACTTACAAATGTAACCAAACAGAAACATACACAAGGCTGCCCAATGCTACCCAGCCACAGTGCCATAAGAAGTCATTTCAATGCAGTCAGCCCTGGGCTATTTGGCAGTTTGGGCTGGGTGCCCCCTGCCACTGCTGCATGAGATACACCTCTGGTGTCCTGGGTGCCCGCCCAATAGGGGTGGACACAGGAAACGGCGTATTTCTACCCATAAATCCTGCGCCCTAAAAAGCCATCTGCAGAGTCATTCTCCTCCTCTTTCTTCCCTCTCTGCTCCCATGGGAGATGTCCTCTCTTATCGGGTAATGCCGGGGGAGTATCTCAGGCCTCTTAGGCCTGTCTAGGCCTAATGCCAGGAGGAGAATGGAGGGGGGGGGGGGCAGCCTGAGACTTGCCTAGCAGCAGGAGGGGGAGGAAAGAGCCCTGAGGGTTTGGGTAGACCCTCAGGTGGGAGAAGAGAAGGATTGGGAAGCCTCTGGGTACTATGTAAGGGACTCTGTATGCTTTAGGATGTTCTTTGCCACTATGCTGTGTGGTTTTTCTGTAGTTTCACCAACTGCTTTTCCATTTAAACTTTCCATCACTCTCCAATCCGTTCGTGTGTGTCATTTTTTTGTCCCTTTCGGGGCAAGAGATGTTCTGGCTGGCCTCAAACCAGCACAGGCTAGAAAGCAAATTTGTGTCTCAGCACTACCATACTAGCCACACTAAAATATCAAGAAAGAAGAAAGAAAGTATTTGTCTTTCTTGCAATACTTGTCAAAATTGGAGTTTTCAGCAGTCTCTCAAGGAACCTTTTAACCTGCTAACTTGCAGCCTCATTGTGTAACTAATTTCATTATCATACAGCTGAACTGAGCTATCACCAAGTGTTAAAATGATGAATTATTTAAGTATGACTGTATTGGCTGGAGGCATTTTGACTTCTAAGTGACTCAGCTAAATCCTATCAACAGGAAAAACATGGTCCATCTCCCACCAGACAGCTAGTGCCTACACACAGAAGAACAGAAGCTCTGTACCATATGAGGTAATCAAGGAATACGACATGATTCTGGCAGGTTAAGAAGTTTTAATGGTTATTATCACGTTCAGAGTGATTTGGCTTTGACTGATGACATGCACTTACTGTTGCTATGATTAGGACCTGGCTAAAAGTGCCATAAAGTTAAACAGCTGGAGAGTGGTTTAGGTAGTGGCTTCTTATTCTATTTTTAATATATCCTGTCTTCTTTCCAAGCTCTTTGGCAAGATAAAAAAGCCAGTATTGCCCTGCTACAGCCATGTTCAAAAGCTCCACTGTACAGGAATGAATCAAAATCTGTATTCTATAAGTCAAGTGATAAAGCCTCATACTGGTTTTCTAGATCCCAGGAAAGATTCTTGAGAAAGTTTTTCCTTGGCATTTCTCCCTCACTTCCGGCCTCTAATCCATCCCCTTAAGTTAGAATTTAACAGCTGAAACTTCAGATCTTCATGCTTTTCCATTTCTAAGTGGTTCAGAATCAAGCAATTAAACTGGAACCCACCCTTTCCAGAATTTTTATTCCAAACCAGGAGCACTGTAGGTACTTAACTATAAGAACAGCTAATTTCACAGGTATCTTGATAATAGAAACTGAAGTTTAATGGGAACCTAAACCAAGTTCAGCACTAGTTTGGCTTTGGACTTGATCCAGGCCAGAACATTTTTATCTTGTGTGATTTTCCATGTGATATTTTATGCTTCAGAATAACCAGAATAATTAAATGCAGATTTATGTTCAAAGAATTTCCCACTTGATGCCCCAGTTTTGAGTAAGAAGAAATATTTCTTACCACAGAATCAGTTATATAGCTGCATAAAAAAATATCTACTGCTGTATCTATCACATTGGCAATAGGCTTGCATGCTGCTACCTCCATGGCAATCTGAAAGACAGATTAAGAAGAACAAAATCAAACCCCCAAATAAACAGTTTGAAATATTTAATATGAACCTCATATTAAATCATCAAGCTTACTTTCTCAAAGGCTGCATCTGAAGAAAGAAAATTAAAACAAGATTATAATGACATGAATTTGAACTAAGCAGGGTCAGGCACAGTGCGGTATACCACAAATAGATTTCAGGCTAGCCCTGGAAAAATGATGTTAAATTTGCATTTTATTCCCATCAACACAACTCATCATTTCTATTCTACTTCAAACAGCAGAAGTATTTATAGAAGACAGGTTTTCCCCTTCATAATAAGTACAAATACCTTACAAACAGAAGATATGAAAACATACTATAAAGTAACATTTTTATTAAGGTTTTATTGTAGTGTTTGTTGCTTTTTTCACATTCAGCTTCACTCAGTGAGGTAAAGGCACCTTACCGACTCCTTGACCCATTCAACATACTGTTCGAAGTAGCCAACTATGGTATCCATGTACTTTTTTGTCTCCTAGAAACAGACAAAAGTAATTGAACTTCTGTCTCCATGACACCATAATTCATGGTATTTTATCTTTTAATCAAATACAGCTTACCTGGACAATAACTAGAGAAGCATTGTTATTTATGAGAAGCTGGGCAGCATTAACAGCACTAATGACATTTTTCACCTTAACCTGGAGAAGAAGAGGCAGTGTTTAATAGAAATAAATGCCTTGCAGGAGGTTATAGTGGCTCTGCAGCCACCGTTGGGAACCTATTCTCTGGATAAACGAGCCTCACTGTCCTCTCAAAATTCTAGAGGGTAGTAAAATACTGGCCCAGGTTGCCTGGAGAGGTGGTGAATGCCCCATCCCTACAAACATTCAAGGTCAGGTTGGATGGGCTGAGCAACCTGATCCTGTTATAAATGTCTCTTGTCAATGCAAGATGACTTTTAAAGGTCCCCTCCCACCCAAAGCATTCTATACAATGCTAAAGAAACATGCCCTACTGGGAATTGCACATTGGACAAGAAGTGGTTAAGAATAGGAATCGAAAGTCTTTTCTCACTTGTGTTTTGCGTTTTGTTTCTTGGTTGTCCCCCGAAAAGTGCTGCATTCAAGGATTCTAGAAAAACCTACTACACTTTTCGGAATATGACTAACACAATATTTAGAACCATTTTGATTTTACAACTCATGCTTCAAAAAACAGCCCAACCACTTGTTTCTTCATTACGTTTTCCTCCGTAAGGAAGGGAAAGCCAGGGTAGTAAAAGCTGTACAGAAGAGGTATCTTAAGTCCCTGTTACTACCTCAATGCATTACGTCTCTTCCAATAACAGAACAGCTAGAAACAAGCTGTACTGAAAATATACACCCTGCATGTGTGCTGGATGGATTAAAAACACATAAAAATGTTTCTGTTGCCAGAAAGAAAAGCTTACTATCAGTTCAGATGATGTCCGCTTCAGTAACCTAATGCTCTGATTTAAAGTGCTCTATTAGAACGGAGGAGAGAGATTCAAGTCATTACCACAGGTAAAAGCCCACCTGTTTTAACATTTATATATACTTTGATCTTTTCTAGATTATTTTTTTCTAATACAACATACCATGCTATATACAGCAACAACAATCATACTAAACCTAAAATACTGTGGTTTTAATTACTGAATCAGGATTTCACAAACTGCACTACATAGTTATGAATTGTGTAATGGAAGACTTTGGATTTAACTAAAGTCAGTAGCAATAAACTGACTGAGATTTAATTGGAGGGAAGAGAGAACAGTTTAAAATCAGAACCAAATGTTCAGAGTATTCTATACTTTGCAATTTTTGCAGGCAAAAAGCACTTACCCTAGCTTTAACATATTTCTTGACAGTCAGTTTTGTAAAAGGAAAAAGAAATGAGAATAATTAGGCGTTAATTAAGAAAGAACAGCACAGAATCAGAATGGAGAAGACGACTTCATGCTTTTTCCACAAGGAGGCTTTTATAGGGGCAGAAATACTGTATGAACTACAAGCGTCCATGTTATGTAGCAGAAAAAGGAAAACCTTGCATGTATGAGACTCACAGCCTGACACTACACAAATCAGTGCCTGGCACAACCAGGCAGAAGAATCCCTTTCACATCTTTTATAGAATCGGTAAAAAAAAAGATTTTCCTTTGGCTCCAAATAATACTGCCAGGAATTGCCAATTCCAATACTGGGAAGTGACTGCTAGCTTCAAGAAATAAAGTGTGAAAGTGCTAACTGCTTTTACTACTGCAGGCAAATGCTAAGCAAAAAAGAAAATGAGTGATTTAAGCTTAGAATTTTGTAAAGTTCTCCTCTGCATCTTCCTTTATTCATAAATAAGCACAAACAAACACAGGGAAAATGGGGAAAAAAAAGGTCATGGGTTTAGACAGTATTGTTGAGTACTAGTATTATAAATAGGAAAACTATTTATTAAGCACATATTCTAACCAGATTATTCCTCAGTGACAACACAAATGCAATCTGTGCTTATCTAATAGTTTAAGTCCAGCTTTCCAAACTGTATTTAAGTGATTTTGCAAATACGTTTTAACATTGCTTTAATATTTTACCATAGCTTGCTCTAGGGGAACGACTTGCTGGTTGTGGATCATTCGAATGTTGTTTGCATGTCCTTTTAAGGCATTTTCCAGTGCTCCTTTTGGCTGCAAAAAATGCAATTATACAGAATTGTTCAGCAGTCTCCAAGCTTTCCAACAAAGCAAAAAGCAATAAAAGTTGCACATTATACTCATCCACTGCAGAACAGCTGATGATAACATGGCAAATTGAATTCCTCAGTACAAGGTGGCGGGTGGTGGTGTGTGTGGAAATCACCGTATCAATAATTCAGACCTCAGCAACCAAAAGATTATACTGCTTTTCTGGCTGTCATATTATAAGCACATATTTAACTGAATTGTCACATGGTGCACTAAGTCATTTCACATATTGAAGAAGAAGTACACCCTCCTCTCACTTGCCACAGGCCAGACATCATTGCTGGAACCTTGCAGCACTGTATCCAGCTGTGATGAACATCTCCTAGTAGTGGGTACTGGCCTTTCATGTGGGCACTGTGGACATCACCCTGAGGCATGCCCTGCTCTCAGAGGGGCACAGAAGTTTCAGTGTTTTCAGCCAGCAACTTGGAAGGGCATCTGCAAAGGCAATTTTTCATGTTTGCAGTTCCTGCCCTTTAATCAGAAGTTGCAAGTTTGTGCCCTAACTTTCAAGTGTGAATGCCTGTCTGGAGCTCATACTTGTTGAGAAACACTGTAAAATCCAATTTTACTCTCAAAAATACATTTCTTTTCTGCCTCCTTCTGGTGACAAAATCTCTTGGCTTCTTGCATACACACTGAATATACACTGCTAGCTCCAGTTTAGGAGCTAACAATGGCTCAGAAATATGTTTGCTTCCTGTGAACAGTCACTGAGCAGCTTCAGGATGCTTCATCTCCTGTGCTGACAAGCTGAATTCACTTACCTGGCAACTCCTGGTGATACTGCTCTCTCCTTCATACCCTGATCCCTAGGTTTGATGCAAGTTTTATTCCATTTGCTTATTAAAGTGTAAAAACATACGTTCCATTTTGTGTAAGGTGCAGAAAATGCAAACTATAAAGCCCAAAACTCCTCAGGTTATCAGTTAATTCACTGTTCTTGTAAACTTTCAGTCTTACCACTCACAATAAGTGTGATCACAAAACATCTAAAACAACAACCAAAAAATTCCCTAAACAAAACCCCAAAAGCCCCACAATATGGTGTATTGAAAAGTTAGATTGTTTCCAAATTAATACTGGCTTCCAAAGATATTTTATAAATTAAGAGGCATCACAGGAAGAAATCAAATGTACACTGTGACAGTGCACACATTTAATCTCGCTTTTTTTTTTATATAAAAGAGAATTCTGCCTGATCTATTCTCAGTTCTAATGCTTCCTTCAGGTTCTGTTACAAAAAATAAGGAAAACTCAAATCTAGCAGGACAATATATTTTTACGGAGCTATGCAGAATATACCTCAAACAGACATCTCAGAGTACAGAACTTATTACACAGGCAAACATGTAATTTTAATTTTTCAACACGTTTGAACAACTTCAGCTTTCACTTAGAGAACAGCCCTGAAACAACAGCAAAAACTTCCCACCCATACAATTTCCAAAATGGCACACTGAAAACTGAAAATGGAAGTGAGGTGTGGCCAAAGATTCTTTCCTAGTTAGCAGACAACCCATGTGAATACACAGGCAATGTGCAGCTCACCTGGTACTTGCAGAAGGCACTAAGCACAAAAACCCCATGAGCATCTCAACTTTGCCATGAGTGCACATGTGGCAGAAAAAGAACCCCAAAAGCAGCAGGTGTGATCAAATTATGAAAAGGCTGGAGTAAGCACACCAGGAGCCTCTGCTGAAGCCCTCCTCTTCCAGCAGGAGGGTTGAATATCTGACACCCTCCCAAACAGCACAGCCTTCTCTCTGTGCCCCTTAGTTATCCAAGCCATCATGGTACATGTGCAGCAAAACTTTCTCCAACTGTCTTGGGCCAGTGTCCAAACCATGCCTCTTATTTTGAAAAAAAAAAAAAAAAAAAAAAGTGACCTTGACATGCACACAAACACACCAACTGAATATCCACTGTTAACATAGCTGTGTCACTCTGCTGATTCATTTGTGGGCAATGCTGTAGCTATACCCTCTGACCATTGTCCATGTGTCTGCATTCAAAAAGCCCTTCAGAGTAGAAAGGATTTCTTTTGTGCAGTCCTTCCACAATGCAGCCACAGTTCTCATTACACCCCTTATGAGCTGCCACAGTATTAATTTTATTGCTAACTGCAAAATCTTCTGCCCTCTGACCTCAAGAAAAATCAATTCAGCTCATCTTTACCATTACGATCTAACCAATTTTTCTTCCAGCTGGTACAACTAAAATGTAGACAGCAGAGCAGGAAATGGAGTATTCCCTTCACTTCTTAGACAAACAGTAGAACTTAAAAAATTACAACTTCAAAGCAGAAATTGTACATCAGTTAGCATATAAATCAGCAATAGTTGAATGCTGCTTATATGCAACATTGGCTTTAAAAGTCTTTCCTTATGTGACAATGCATCATATATAGTGTCTGAAGCATAGAATTCTCCCACAGGAAGCCTAAACACTTGGCTCTGGATTTATACTTACATGGCCTATAAATAACACATTTTATAGATTATTATTATAATGAAATAAACTTACCAGCTGGTCTGCTCTTGCTTCCAAGTCATTAGCAAATGACAGAAGATCAACCTTGGTAACGCTTTTATTGATCTGGAACAAGATGTAAACAGTGAGGAATGAAAAAAGAGTATATTGTTATTGCATATACAGATTGTACTTCACACCACCTACTTTGAGTACCCTTTATTTCTTTAAATGTTTATTGACTTTAACCTCCAAGGTGCTTTTTGCTCTGAGTTCTGTCATTCTCAAAAGCATGCCCTTTCCCACAAAACCAGGCAGCTCTCTGTTTTGTCCATTGTTAAAGAAACATTTCATTGTATGCTTTGTTTCAGTCATGTCTCTCATTCACCACAATCTCACCTCTGTCAAATATGCTGCAAAGTTCAACCCTTCTATTCCTGAAGAGCTGAAATTCAGGAGATTCTCCTTCCCCATTTCATCCAGCAGAATGATTTTGCTGAGGTTTATCTGAATATGTTCAATTTTAAGTGCTACATCTTCTGTATACTGAGAAGGAAACAAAATAAACCAGCAAAGTAGTTTGCACCCAGTGCATATTCCTCTGTAGCCTCCACTCCTGCCCAAGCATCTTCTTTTTATTGACTCATCATTTCCATGAAGAAGCACGCATTGATTTTTGCTGACATCAGCCTAATTCAATTAGTTTGGATATAATCCACTAGGTAGCATTTTTCCCTGCAGTATCCACAGGCTAGCTATGCCATGTTCTAAACCACCTATGTATCTCCACAGCAATTAATTACTTGCCTTTCATTGCATTTCATGGAGGCTCCTCTGAATAGATGTTAATTCTTCCTACAAGGAGACTGAGATAAAGCAGAATTCTCTGTCCTCTCCAGAAAATGTTACTCTTGGAAATTTTAAGTTCTACCTCTGGGCCTAATCAAGCAAACCTAGAGAATTCAGTATCTCAGGTGTATTGGCCACAGGACTGGATGACACTCCTCTAAATATGCTTAGTGGTGACTTATGACCTGCATATTGCTACCTCAATTAGATTTTCCTGCACTGCACATAAATCTAAAATGTTTCCTGTCTTGCACAAGCTGTAAAGCAATAGATGAAGAATGCGGCAACTTGACTGACTTCCCACCCTCTACCACTCATCTGTTGCTGAAACTCAAAACACTTTCTCTCTTTATTAATCTTCGCTGTTGATTTTAATTTGATGACACCTGGGGGTAGGGACTATATGTCTTAAGTGTGTACACAGTGCCTGGCAGAACAGAACATGATCTTGTCTCCTTGCAGGGTGTGTTGTACATAAAGCCCAAAATCCCATGAAACTCAAGACATTCTGTACCGTGTTTAAGAGCAAACATCTCTCCAGCCTTCAAAAATGATGATCCAGTCACACATACTTTCTTTACTTACCATACTAATATTTAAAAATTCATTGATATTGAATAAGTGTTCTAGATGAAGGGAAGTATAAATTCCTTTGTTTTCCTTGCAATCACTATAAAAATAAAAATAGATGCATGAGCTTAAAAAGCACCCCGAGGATCAAGTGTTAAGAGAATGATCTAACAGTATCGTTCATATCATAAGAAAATCAGTCCTTTGAAAAAGAAGAGTTCTGGCTGTGTTTTTTGACATAGCAAGTAATTAATAGTTTCTGCTGCTCTCAAAGATGCAAATGTTTTACCAAAGAGCTCAACTAGTGTTGTTATACAACATTACACTATGCCCAATAACTCACATATAGGAGAAATTGCTTTTTCTAGGGATTCACTGGAAAAATCAAAATGTCTTCTGGAACATGGGAGATTTGCACATATGCTTGAAATATGAAACAGGTAGGATAACACAAAATCAATATATGTATCAAACCTTGATTATAACTTCAGTACCTGTATACTTTTTCAAAAGTCAAGTTAATATTGGGATTTTTAAACAGGATGCCAGAGAGATAGTTTCTCCAGTGTTGATTTAGTAAGTAGGGAGTATCCAAAACCTAGAAGGCAAAATTCAACAGCATTACTATAACTCAACGTTTTCAGCTCATGAATTTACTCATATCCAGTCTTTTGACATGTATCCACATCTAAGCTTATCACCCATGAATGGAGACAGAAGCAAACCAACAAATACAACCTGGTGCAGAAAGTGAGTATTAAAGCACCAAGTCGCCAAGAAGTCATAAATCATGGAAAGATTTATCTCTAAAGGAAGACAGGCATGCAGCACTTACACTGCAAAGCAGACTAAATCAAGAAAGGATGAATGTCTCCATTCAGAGTGTAAGGGGAAACTAAAATCAGAAGAAAACTAACCTGAAGTGTCCCATAAAACAACAACAAAAACCCAAAAATCCACCATACACAACTGACAAGACCACTGGGAATCATGAGGATTCTATCAGTTATTTAATGACTTGAACAACCTCACCTTGAATAAAGTTTTATCTTCAAAGGGCTCACAGATAAGTTTTTGTACATTTCCACCAGTGATGAAAGTGAGCACCACTACAATCATCAAGATCCAGGAAAAGAGGAAACTGAATCCAACACCACTAAAAAAGAAGTAAGTTGAATAAGTTTTTGTCTTTTAAGAACAGCTAAGCCAATAGTTAGCAGCAATAAGAGATATGAAAACTGGTAGGTAGCTGAAATATCTTCTTGCTCTCTGAAACATGTTTCAGCCCTGTAAAGTCTTCAGCTACATTGCAACCAGAACAGTCACACCCTCATTTGGTGTACAAACTCTTAAGAGAATGACAGAGCCTTAAATGAATACAATCTTCCCTTTAAAATTTCATGAGATCAGTATTTATGTTTGTTCTACGTTTTTTCCCCCAGCACATATACACAGGTAACAGAACAATTTCATTTCATACATATATCCTTCAAAACCAACAAAAAAAACCCTCCTGCAGATAATTTTGTCTCATTTTTCACCAGGAAGTGAAACTTACGCCATTAGAAAGTTTCCCCCAGTGTTGGAGATGCAGCCTCTGGTTGTTGGAGAAGCATGTTTATCATAACCACAGGTGCCACATAGCAATCCAAGATAATAAAAGACCAGAATGAGGACCACCATGCAGCACAGAATGAGACAACCCAGCCACCTAAGGAATAAAAGCCAAAGAGCTTGGCTATTAGCATGCAAAGAACACACTGGAGACCTGCAGAATACATCAGGCAGCACCACATTCCCAACTGGCACACTCATGCTTCTGTTTGAGCAGTTAAAAAAAAAAAAATTATTTTCCTACACTAGGCAAGTATTTTGGGCCAGAACACCACTTTTGGATTACAGACTGAGAAGCTGAGAAATAATCACAGGAACAAGGTGTTCCCAACTCCAGGTACTGCAGGTGGGCTGTACTGAAGAGTCCAAGTGATCCAAGCACAATAAACAATGATTCCGAGGAGGCATGTGCTTAAACAACAATTTATTCAAGAAGCAATGGAGAAATTTATGAATATAGACTGGCCATCGGTCACAAAGCACGTAACTGCTCTTACTGTAAAGCTTACTACCTCTAACAGGAGTGTTAGGCTTCTCCTTGTAAACAATTTTGTGTAAGGCTACTTTCAAAACCTAGGCTCTGTGTGTTTGTGCTGGGATGCTTTCACTGTATGGAGCAGTTAATAGAACTTGAACAGGAAAGAGAAGATCCTGAATAGGAACCAAACTTTCACTTTAATTAAGTAAATCACATAACAGTTCTATCTGCCTACATCCTTGCAGCACATCTATTTATTCACACATTTTATACTTTGTTCTAGCCTTTCAGACTTTCATAATTCCCCTCTGCTCTTCCTTTTCCTTTTCATCCTCTCTTTTCCTTATATTTCTTAAGTTCCCTTTTCTCCTTCCTGTAATTTTGTAGAAAGAAGCCAGGACCCAGAAACATCAGGAAAAGGAAATATCATACTGAATACACTCAATCAAAAGAGAAGGGGGCACATTAAAGCTGCCCCAGGCACATTCACAAAAGAATGCTTATTAAAGACTACAAACAATGTACCTGTAATTAAGAAAAGAGATGGACAGAAAATAATTTGGACAAGTAACAGGCTTAGTTTCATTTCTATTTGAAGTACCAGTGCGTTAAGCTTGGTAAGAGCCAGCATTTAAAGTTCCATGTAGATATTTCTCCACTTTTTGAATCTAAATGTAAGACTAACATAGGCATACTATTGCAGAATGAAACAATGTTTATTTGATTAAATGCAGTCTGAGTTTCCAAGAAAATATTGATACTTTGTCAATTGAAGGCTCACCACAAACTATCAGATAAGGAATGAGCTCAGAGTAGGGTAATTGAGGTTTTTAAAGTTCATTCTTTTGCTAACTTTTATTTATCATGGTGCTAAAGCTGTTAGCACACTTAATCAGTTTCACTGCTCCAGAACATGACACACAGACAGAAGCAATTAATTATTGATTACAGGACCAACTGAAGTGTCAAAATGTAAGGAGAACTTGATGAGCTTGACTGAAATGACAAAATCTAGACAAAGTTAAATGGTAAATTATGAAAAGCTTTTTTTCTTCAGAATGAGATTATTAATTATAGGAGTCACACATTAGTATGTTTAGGAATAGTATGTTTTTCTCAAGGCAGAATCAAGCCATGTTTTCACAAGGACATCAGTAGAAACCAGTGGGTGTGCAAACATTTACAAGGCACAAAGCAGAATCTCTGCTACTCCTTCTCTGTGGTTGAAAGGGTGCAATAAAAAGGGATCTGCTTCAAGGCCTCTCCAGTCCTCTGCTCTCTCAACTTGCCTGCAACTCAAAGAAACCCTAAATAAGAAGTCATTCTAGCACTGTGACACAATCTGTTCCTTCATCTTTGACATTTACTTACATCTATCCTTCCTGAAAAAGACCTAAAGGCCTACAGTGTAGAAACTACCTCTGGCTCTGCAGTGGAACACCACCCAGCTCTTGATTAGAGGCAGTTTTAGCTTTTACCCAAGTGCTAGAAACAAACAATTGCCTCATAGCATCTTTGTTTCACTGTGATCATCATTAATAGTTTAATGGCCTTGACAGAACATGAATACAAAGTATTAGCAACAGGTAGCACTTCACTGCAGCCTTACTTCCCGTACATACCTGTAGAAATCATACTGCTCCACTAGTGGAAAATAATTTTGAACGTACGCTTCACTCTGTGTAAGATGCACTGTCAGATCTGCTAAAACCTCCTGAACAGGGAGCGCTTTTGTGAACGTACTGATGTTTGAACCAATGGATTCCAGCACATTTTTGATATCTGAAAGTATAAACATATTGCACAGTTACAGATTCACAGAAGAAATTTACATTTCATGTATGCATTACAAAATGCTATTAAGCCATTTGCCACACATAACAAGCAAGCCATGAAGACAAGTGTGAGGAAAAGACAAGCAGGCAACAAAAACACTGAGCTTCAAAGTAACACAATGGCATTTTTAAATGCACACTATTTTTAGCATTCAGTTTAATGATGAAAGATGTAGATGTCTAGCCAGAGCTCTCTCTTTCCTTTCATTATAATGAATGTGTCACTTTTTATCTAGGCAGCTTAAATCTTGCCTGTCATGCAGCACTGCAAACGGCAACGCTGAAGCAAGACAATTAGTCACTAAGTTTACAAAGATCAAAATCTATTTAAACTCCATCACTTGGGAATACAACACTGAAAAAATTGAGACTGTCTATATTGAAAATCTATATTAGTTCTTTCCAATCTTATTTAAAAAGATTACTTAAATTCATTCCAATTAGTTAGCAACACTCCTGAGATAATGATCAATTAAGCCATTTTTCCCCACTCAAATTATCAACAACTGTGCTACCCTCTCCTTACAGTTTAGACACACTGTTTAGATACACACACACATGGTTCACTCAGTTATTATACATATTGCTTATCCATAAAAGGCAGCTTCTCTTTACTCTTCCCCTTCTTTCCATTTGGAACACAACTTGAAATTGGAGGATGTATATAGGTTGCTATTGGGTAGCAGGCAACAACTTTCTCTTTCCCAAACAGCAACTGGACAAGGTTTTGGCAGTTTTTGATACTTACTCTTTAAAATTCAATCAGGTACCAAACACCCTTATTTTAAAAGATTGCAAATAAATACTACTTTGTTCTAGTAAACTCTCTTGCTGTTGTTTGGTTTTGTTTGCTTGTTCTTAATTTATTTACTGTGTAACTCAATCTCAGTTTTTATAAAAATTTACAAATAGATAAATTATGATGGTTTGTCTGTTTATGTGCATCAACAGATACAAAAATGAGTACATGTATACTAGCTTTCCTAATGAAAAGCTACCACAAATTATAGAAACCTGGCTTGTTTTAGACAAGTTCACATAGTCTGCTATGCTTGTATACTTAGTGTTCTGTTTTGGCCAGGAGGAAAAAGCAAAACAAAACAAAGCCAACCCCCAAACCAAACAAACTTACAAGGAACAGCTGTTTATATATGCAGCACAGGTCCACAATGAAAGAACAAAAATTAAAACAGATTAGTGTACATCCACTATGCTACATTTTATTCAAATGTCAGGTGTCCAAGTACTGCCGAAGAGTAACAGTGTAAAGCCCAAGTAACAAAACGATTCAGACAAACATTTAAATATCCTTAAATATACTTTTACCTCCCTTTTGTCATCCACTACATTTTAATACAGCAGGAGGCAGGTTCAGGTTTTTTAACATCACACTCCTAAATACATCACAGACACATTGGTCAAGGAAAATAAGCTTTTCAACCAGATAAAGTGTCAGTGTACAAGTTGGGATACCAAGAGTTCTCATTACTTGAGCAGCAAGAAGTCTAACAAACAAAACTCCTCCAGAAAAAAAAACATACAGTCCATTTTTAAGGTTTAGTTTTGAATTCTTATTAAAACACAGTTGCTTTCTACATTTGAAGGGGGTTTGTGGCACTGAATTTTTTAAAAGTGTTAAGTTTCACATTTTTATTTTGAATGAATCTTTAGCCCAAAAGAACCTCTTATTGATAGAACAAAAATATCAGTAAGTGATGTAAAACCAGCAACACTAAATAATCAAATGTGAAAAGATAGTTTGTCCTTACCTGATAAAATGTTTCTGGTTTGATTTACCACCAAGTCTGGAGTATCATTAAATGCTGCATAACCCTAAGAATGAAAGTTGGAGAATTTACAGTAAGTTTCTCATTGCCAAATCACATGAAATTAGTTTCCTTTTATACAAGGAGTAAAAGTATACACATGCTAAAACAGAATGGTAATATGACAAAAAACAGAGGATGCTAGTAGATCCATGCTTCTGCCTTTGTTTTTAAGGATTGCTCTTTCAGGCAGATAATTAGCAATACATTTTTGATCTGTAGTATCCCAGGGATATAAAGTACTACATTCATGCCTTCAAATATTAAATCTTGACCAAATAATGGAATATCCACCATGAGGCACGATCAGGCAGGAAGAAGAGAATTGTGCTTGAGAAAGCCAAAGGGAAAGCAGCGATATGCAAGTATCTCAGGTTGTTTGTTAAGAGTTTACAAGCTTGTCAAGAAACGTACCTTTTGAACCAGACTGGAAAGGTCTGTTTTAAGGACATCATTGATCTTGGCAAGCTGTGAACTCACTCCTGGCAGCTAGGAAAAAAAAAGCATTCTTGAGTCACATCAAAACAGTAGGCTTGTGACGTTATGAAATACTTCAAAGGTAGAAGAACAGGTAAAGAAAGCAGAAAGATGATTTGCAGTAGAATCTTCCTAGTGCATTTATGAAACCTTTGCTGTACAAAAGCAAAGCTTAACCTCAGCATCTTTGGGAAGGCAGATTACGTCACTGCCCAGAGCAGCACTGCAATACAGTTGCTTGACACATTTTACCCTCCTCTACACAATAGGTGAAAACAGTGGAATTACCCAGAAACACGGAATAAGTGAAGGTCACATCTCACCAGTGACAGCACACACCAAGCCATTAAGTTGCAGAAATACCACTAGGCATATTCAAGGCAATCACACTGTAAGAGTCTGAAATACATTCTCTTACCCCACTAAAATTGGCATTGATGTTCAGTTGATTCAAGGAATTTCTGATGATATCGCAAGTTGAGGCAGCCTGAGCTGCAGAGCACGCAGCATCACTGAGGGTGTTGTTTAGATGCATCTTAACATCTGACAAGTTTGCATGAAGCCTCTCTGTTCCCTCCTGCAAAACCTCTACAGAGACACTCACATTCTCGAGTGCTTCCTTTGTTTCTCTGATGGCTGCAAGGACAAGATGTTTTGTTTAAAAAGCTTTAGTTAGAAAGCAGTGCACAGGTACAGACATAGGGAGAAAGTTCACACGTGTAAATGCTGTGATATTCTTAACGCTGACTCAACACTGCCTCTCTCTCAGAAAAACTCTCTACCACAGAAAACATATTTATTACACAAAAATATATACCTTATGTTTTCCTACTAACAAATGAATGAGCTCAGGTTACTTTTATTGAGATTCTATCCACTTTGCAAATTACTCTTTTCTGTCCTTTCCCTTACCTCTCCTTATCCAGTGATTTCAGTAAAGAACTTGAACACTTGGTCATGAGAAACCAGAAGAAAACATAATGCCCACAAAACTGTATTTTCAGTATTTTGTTTATAATCCAACTCACAAATTATGTAGCTGCAAGATGAAAGGCGAAGATCATGTTTTACCATCAAATATTAAGGAGTGGCCAACACTGTCTGTGGCTTTAGGTTTCAGCCCAATCACAAACCAAAACATAAAACCCAACAAAACACTGAACAGTTGTTTAGTGGACATAAAACCACACAGACAACTAAAGACACATTACAAAAATGAAGTGCACTTCACACTACACAAGGTTTTATCACATTTTTTACCTTTGATAGCCCTTTCCACTTTGACTTCAAGACAAAGAAGAGAAATAAAGCAAAAGAGGAGAATGATGACGAGTGAATGAGAAAGAACTTGTGGGTTAAAAAAAAAAGCGAACTGACTCAAGTTCATGAATGCCTTTCCCTTTGCTCTACAAACTGTACCAGACTCCTGAAAAAAGCCTTAAATAGAAAACAAATATTTTCTTTAAAGGGAGAGAGAACTAAGTATGAGCAATGCTAAATCCAAAGATATAATGAAGATATGATATTTAGCACTCTCATAACAGTCTTGGCAGTGTATAGTACACACCCATTGTACACTCCTCCCCTGGCCTGTCAAAGATTAACCTGCAGAGTCCTATGGGCAGCTCTTAAGGCACAATTTTCCGTGTCTCCCTTATATCCAATAGAACAGGACAACCACCTGGAGCAGGGAACTGGGATTTCATCTATCTTCAATGACTGCTGAAACTAGGTATCAACAACAGTACATAAATTCTGATTGAGTTTTTAAATATATTTATAAACCTTAAAATTTATGAAATCCTCAGTTGAAAAGAAACTTCACAGCACACAGAAAAAGTTTAGTTGAATCATGGTACTGCATAAAGCCATCCCATGCTGTGCACTAGAAGGATGATGCCTGTCTTACCATAGCAACGGGACATTAATACAACTGTATGTACATCTTTACCTCCTGCCATTGTCAGAGCTGCATCAAGTGCAGGACGTACTTCTTTCCCCAGCTGTTCCTGAACTCTAATTCCAAGCAAAGGTCCAACATCTGCAGTATGGAAAGATAAAAATGTAACAAAACAAACCACCCACAACTATTACACACTAGTTCAGTTTAAACTACCTCTTAGTATAGATGTTGTCACTCTTTCTTAATGAAGTATACATATATTACTAAAATTTCTCTAAGGTCTGACAGTCAGAGTTTAGTGGCAGAAGATAAGGCAGGAACACAGTTGTCCTTTAGCTAAAGGCCTACAAATGAAAACAGTAAATCAAAATAGAGGGGAAGAATATTCACTAGCTGTATATGTAAAGACACAGAACATTTCAACAAACTGCAGAAATGTATTTCATTGCATTTACTATTTTCTTGCAAGCAGGTTTTTTTCTTTCCTCACAATCTATTGTAAAGAGGTTCAACATCTAGACAGGAACTTCATGGTGTTTCTGACTACATGCTATAACGCAAAATACACTAGAAAATGGATTCTTTTCCTTTGTCCTGTTCCTCATGTACCCAGCAATGTCAAGGTGACCCACACCCCAGATTTGCCAGTCATCTCTGCTGAAATCCCTTAAGTGTGTTAAGCACACACACATCTCCAGTCCCTGCTCCCTCATACAGTGCTTTCAGCTCTGGTGCTTACAGTGCAGCCTTCATGCTTCCTCACTGCCCTCCCCACCTCCAAACCCACAAACAGAAATGAGGCTTAAGTCAGCAAGAAGACTGACAATGCTGAGCAGAGTTTGAGGAAGCACCTGAATGTAACATATCCACCGGGCACTCACTGAGTCCCCTCTGTTTCCAGACCACAGTAAACTGCTTTGCGCTTTTTCACTCTTTGTGAGATGGGAATACTGCACAGTACAGGAGCATCCACTGCTGTCAGCACTGTCATGTCTGCCTTGGCATGAGAGTTTTTATTAAGCAGAAAACACTTCTCAGCATTTCCTTATGGTAGGCAAACTGAACTCATCTACATTCCTCTTGAGGTTTATGCTACTGTCAATTCCTTTACAATGAAATCCTTTGTCCCTAGGTGTCACACACTTAATTCTGCTATTTCAAGAAAATAAAAGCAGCCTCATTTACTGATGAGCACTCTCACCACAGATCCAGCTAGGTTCTTGTTATCTAACCAATTAAACTGGCATTGAGAACAACTAAATACTTAATTTGAAATTTTGGGTTGGAGTGCCTGTGATGCTACAAGCTACTCAAAATGCAGATGTCAAATGATTATTATTGACTTCAAGATGACACACTTACTTTAGACCAAAGTATTCCTGGCTTGAATTAAGCAGGCAGACCCCTGATACTTTTGCACATTCAATGTGCTTTAGTAGCCTCACCTAGACAAGGCACAACCTCAGGGTACGCCAAGCTAGTTGCATTGAAAAGTATCTTTAAAATACATTTAAGACCTAGACATAAGCATAGATCCAGGGCATGATAAACCAATTTGTAAGTGGTTTGATTCCATCAACCATCCTATTTAAAACAGATAGTGGTATTTCTGTATTTCACTTCTAAAATGCAGGCCTGTAGACATTTATTAACACCTGCTAATGATGCATCTTAAGTTCTAATCTGCACCAACTACAGCCAGCCCTTTCTATTATTGGCAGTTTTGGAAAGTGATGCTTGAATTACTGTAAAACATCAGTGGTTTGGTTGCTTCTGTTTACTGAGAGCTTTAAAAGGCAACACCTTGCTTTGGAACTATGCTGAAGGGGAAATTGCTGCACTTCAGGTTTTATCTCCTGCTCTTCAACTGCTCCTTCCAAAATGGCACATATGTCAAAGCAGCTTTGGAAAGAAGATAAGCTTATACCTCACAACTTCTAGCTGAGTAGAAGACAACAGTATAACAACAAAAATGAAAAAGTGCAGAGACCTCTCACCCTCTGGAACCATCAAAACACAAGTATCTCTGTTTCTTGACATTTAGCTCCACAGTTAAAAACTGAGAAATAACACTCTAAACAAAGCATTAAGTACTAGTGCTTATTTAGCCATAAAAAGGAACACAAAATGTGAGTTTATTACATTGCTTCTGCAATAAGCCAAAGAACTTTTATTTCAGGAAACAATATGCATTACACCAGCTCTGGGATATTTTGTATAGAAAGAATTTTAGGTTTTAGTCTCATTTACCACTGAGCAGCACTTATTGAAAACCATGTTCTCCTAAATAAAGTTTGACTTTGCATTATGAGCTATCTACACCATCTTACTGAAGTATTTAAATATACATCACTAGCCCCCTTTAAACCAAAATACTCACTATTTAGGTCAGAGAGTGCTTTATCCTTAGTTGTGTTGTACTGGCTCACCAAATAATCAATTTGCTGAAAAGATGATGGAAAAAACTATTAAAATAATTGGGAAAAAGAAAAACAAAAAAATAAGTAATGCTTACAGTGCTTCTAAACAATGAGTCAAACTGCCACTTTGGAACAATCAAAATCTTGGTGAAACCCCCAAATCCTGTGTTTCTACTGTTTTCTGTTAACTAAGTATTTTAAAAATATTGCTTAGCTGAACTGGGAGTAAAAAAAAAAAAAAAATGTTTAATCGGAACATCTTTGGGGTAAATGATGCTGCTTAAGTGTTAAGTAGCAGGAACTGTGGCTTCAAGTCAGTCAGGCTAATAAAGTTTTGCACATCATCTCTGTTATTTAACACTCTAGAGGCATTAGTTGTTCTTTTACAAGGAGACATGCAACAAGTTGATGCGTTAGTAACTTTGAAGCAATTCACGAACAGGCTGGCTTGTATCTGGGCAGCCTCTCAGAGGTTCTCTTGCTGAAAGGATCTGCTCTTAGTGCAGATGGCTTTCCCTGCACCAGGGGCTTTTGCCTCAAGCACAGCTTGAGCCCTACTAAGACACTGTAACCACACAGAACAGCAAACCTAGATCCTAATTTTGGAAAAAAGGGCTATCAAAGAACCATCCCAAGTGGAAATCTTACTATACTAGTTTTGAAAAGACATTCAATAATCTCCCCTGATTTCTGCATGTTTAAAATAATGTGTTATGACTCCTGGCCCAGATGAGTGAAAGCCATGTATAAGTTAACAAATGGGTTTCCAATTTCAAATGTGACTCAAATGCAGTGTGCAGTCTCAAACTTTCCATGGAGTAAAGAAAAAAATAGCAGGCAAACCCCCACCCTTCAAAACAACCTATTGATCATACAGCAGTGGATGTAATTAAATGACAAAGCATGAGGCAGAGCTCCTTCTAAAAAAAAAAAAAATAAAAGAACAAAATTTGAGCATTTCTTATTAAGAAGGCTGAAGGTATATTTTTGTTTTGTTTGTCTTCCTCAACTATCCTAAGGAATAAAATTTTCAGGGCTGTAGGTTCTGCACTGCCTCCAAGGAGACAAAAGGTGATTCTGCATAGCTAAGAGTGTTATGGCTCAGGACTCACAGCCTGAAAATCTTCTGTGACATTAACTTTTCACGTGACTTCTTTCTGCAAATCCTCTTACATGCTGTACACCTCATGCTGACAACTCAAGGACAGCAGTTCAGATTTCAGAGCTCTATAGCCAAGCAGTTAGATTCTACAACTTTATCAAGAAGCTGAAGTGCTTTCTCCTGTCCTCAAGAACTTTTTACAGATGAATGTGTGATTGTGATGGTCATGTACTTGTTTGATAAAATGATTTGGAAGAGATATCTGATAACTGAATCATTAAGCATCATCAAGTCTAAAAAAGAAAAAATTAATCCTGCATATAAACTAAAAACCTACTACCTAAGTGAGACTTTGAGAAATCCTTGGTGCAGATGTTCCAATCTTGCCACTTTCGAATTCAAGAATTCAGATGTTTTTATTCATTTTTTAGCTAGTGTTTTGTTGTTGTTGTTTGTTGTTCTCCCCCCCTATCAGAATGGTTACTTCTAGGTAACAGATTTTCTACTCCAACAATTGTTGGCACTCAGCATGCTGTGAAGAGCAGCCTAGCAGCTTCTGATGCAACTGGATGACACCCTTCTGAGACTCCAGTAAGCTCCAGCCTGACAAAGGGCATTCTGTTTCAGCAGAGATTTCTGCTAGGACCTCCACTTCCTGCCATACATCCCCACCCCCACACTGCCATGAGAACACATGCAAACAGAATCACAGAATCGTCAGGGTTGGAAGGGACCTCAAGGATCACCTAGTTCCAACCCCCCTGCCATGGGCAGGGACACTTTCCACTAGATCAGAACAATTCCAGACATGGAAACATTCAATGGCATTCCCCCAGACATCTCCAGTTCTCATACAGTATGATCAGTAGAAAAACAGCACTGAGTTACTGTGACTGGGATGCTACCACGTGTGGATCCTGTGTAACTTTGTGAATTCCACCTAGTTCTGAGTTAGCAGTCACATAGAACAGATAAATTAACGAAAGTCAAGGCAACAGGACTGTTGGGCTATTATTTTTCTCCTAACCCATAAATAGTTGAAATTTGTACATGGGAAAGCTTCCAAGTCTTCCTTACTAGCATCTATTTTTCTCTTTCAGTGCAGAAAAGATATGCAGAGGACTGCTTTGGGGATCCTAAGGATTTTTTTTTTTTTTTAAGAATAAAGACACTTCCCTGATCAGTATGGCATAGTATGACAGGGGTTTAAAGAAAAATTCTGGAGAAGAAGCTATTGATGCTCTGGGACTGAGCTACGAAGTCCAAAATAGAGGAAAAATAGAGCAACAAGGTATGCAAGTTGTCATGTAGTGTCTTTTTTTTTTTTTTTTTCGCTTTCTAGACTCATTCCTTTAAAAATGATATTTTTACAAATTATCCATGTCCTGCTAGCAATCTACACTAGTTCAGTAGGAGAAAACAGACCTATAAGCCTCATCAAAGCATACTCCAGGAATACAGCCCAAGAGTTGCTCAAAGAATGTTGATCCATCAGGATAACTCCTAAACATTTCCCACTGTGTGAAAATGTCTTACCTTGTATCATTTATTCTACTTCATGAGGCTGACACTCACAGAACAAACAAAATACGGCAGGTGTAATTTTTGCCAAATAGAAAGACACAATCATTTTCTGCAGTATTTTTTACTTACACCCCTTCCCTCCCATCCTTGTTCCCCATAAAGAAAAAATTCTTTACCACTGGAGTGTCGTTAAGGAAAATTTTCAGATCTTTGAAATTACTGTTAACCAATTTCTTTGCTCCTCGGACTTGATTAGTTAAATGCTGGTTGGCAGCATATGCACAGAGCACTCCAACACTACAAAAAAAATTACAGATATTAGATATTTCTTTATTGCTGTAAATTCTGACAAAACAGAACTAACCCCCTCAACATTATCAAAATGAAGACTTCCATAAACTTACACAATTTCTTTTTCCCACTACACGTTCTCACATGCCCCACCACAAAGCAAAGGAGAGGAATTAGCCACAAGGGTCAATATTGTACTGCTAATTCACAAAAAGAAAGGAAAAAGCAATGTTAACCCAAAGTCTTCAGAAGTTATCAACATCCAGCTCCTTATCCATTTAGCTCTGAAACTGCCAGAGAATGTTCAAAGGCTAGGTAAATTGTGTGAGACTTGGAAATGTTAGACTGTTTTACAGGTATCATTAATTTTGGCACTGCTGCAAGCAAATGCTCATAAGCTAATTGTGAAAGGAAATATTTTACATTTGAACACTTCAGCAACATTTATTCACGATGGCCCTATTTTTTACATATTTACATAGATCTTTTTAAAGCACATAAATAGTCCCTATTAATGCTAAAATAATATATGAGCATTTCCTGATGTGAAAACAAAAGCTAGGCTTCCAGGCAGCAGTGGCTGCTGATTTTTTCCTATTTGATCATTCCCCACTGTAAAACTCTAATTATGGCATGGCAGATCTGCATAAACAGTAAGCAAAAAGGCAATTAAAAATCCCATGAGAGGCTTCAAAAGCTCTCTTAGTATACACAATCCTTACGTCCTCGTTCAGCTTTGGTGTAACAGAGGGATGACTGTTTTCAAACATCTCATATTCACAACAGCAAAACTTTCAGACAAGCACCAGAAAAAACAAGAGCGGCCACCAGGATGGTAACAGCCTCAAAAGCAGGCTGACTACAGACCGTCCCCCTTGATAGGTTAAGCACTGCCTTTCCACAGATCTAACTGGGGTACAGCACAGATCCACTCAGTACAGTGCGATACATCCCCAATGGGCAAGCTCTGCCTAGAAGCTGCAGCCAGGTGCATGACACAATTCCTGGATGGTTTATTTGCTCAGTCTCTTACTCTGCATTGTACTACAACAGCTCTGTACAAGAGGGGCAGTGCCTTGAAAGGTCAGTACAGACATCCAAAGGACAGGAGAAGGCAGTCACTAATACAAATAACACTGCTCTCCTCACAGACTGTCAAACTTTGAGTTGGAGTGTCAGGAAGACCTAAATACTACTATATTTAAACAAGACTCAGAAAACCCATATCAGGCTCCCTATGGAACAAAAATATAGCCAGTGTAACTTTTGCTCCAGAGAATGCATGCTCAAAGGAAGCCATAATACAGCCACATAAATGTGAAATGAATGGAGGAGAGCAAATGGGTACCTAAAATAACAGGATCTGCATGTCCTGGCAAGACAGGAGCAAACACCCTGATGATGTGACTGAAAAAACAAACCTTCACCTTTATTTTGGTTTTCCTACTTTAGCTTTCCCAAACAATGCAAAGGCTTTTCCCAGTAAAACTGCTCTCAACTGTGAGAATTTCTTTTGTTCTGACAAATACCCTCGGTAGGAAAAGTCTGTTTTCAAAGCATGGTAGAGGAAGAGATGGCAAGACTATATGCTACAGGTGCTGATCTGTTAGGGTTGCTTCACTAGCAATTCTTTTGTAGTGTCTAAAAATATTCAGAACAGGATGAGAGTTTGACATACAGAAGTTGCATCTCTATCCAAAATTTCACAGCCATATCTTCAAAACTGGCTATTAACTCCCTTCCCAGAACACACTAATGAATGGACAAAAACCTTTATTTTGTTACTTAACCAAACAGCAAATGCTTTATTTTCACCATGGCCAACATTTGACCAAACATTATCATCAGCTAACTCCCACAGAACGAGAATTACAAATGCATAAAATGCCAAGAAACTGAGTGACTTTCACCATCAGCAGAAGGAATTGGATTCATTTTGGGCACATGTGATGTATTATTTCTTTTCAATCTAAAGTGACGGCAATTTGTTGAAAAATACTTTAGTTTGTGTTTTGTGCTTGTTTGTTAAATCAGAAGACAAACCAGCTCAAACTAACAGGAAAAATAAAAAGGTATATTGCCCTGAGGTTCTGAGTTCACAACAACAGCCAGTGTTTTTATGTCCTTTCAATGTTATGCTCACAGAGCAGAAAGGTCAATTGGAAGCTAACAAAACAGTACTTTTTAAAACTTGAACATGATCATTTTTCTCCTCAGTCTCTTAAATGGGAGGAGTGGGAAGAAACAAGACAGTGGAGATGCTTTAAACAGACAAGGCACTCAGAAAAATTGTGACTACATTCTGAATGGAATTAAACAAACATGAGAGGAAAAATCTATTTATTATGTAACTGAGCCTTGAGTCAATATTCAATAAGCAACAAGGAGAACGTCAAAGCAGGAATAAAAAGGACATGCCTTTTCTGTAATGGATTAGAGAACTGTTTAAACAATCTCTTCAGCAGTCAGATATTCCACACTCAATTTCTCATCACGTTTCACAGACTGATATAAATAAGACTAGAGTCTCATTGTGGGGCGCATTTGGGACAGACCAAAGCTTTTCCTTTAGCTGTGCTTACAAGAAAAATTCAAGTCACAATAGAATCTCTGATCAAATTTACAAATCAGAAGAATGCTACCTTCTTCACAAAGAAAGTAATAGGCTAGAGATTTCTGTACCACCTTTTCCACTGATCCTTTCAGACACTGTTGATTCCCAGATTCTGACAACAGGCAGTACCAACCTCACAAAGCCAAGAGGTCTTCTACAAAGCGTGCAGGAGATACTTGCCAAGGTATCAAGTATCTTTCCTTTCCCTAGCTTCATACATAGTAACATCCAAGAAAGAACTTACAGGCTGCCTTGGAAGGACAAAAAACTGATGGTGTTCTTCTATCCAAGAGCCAGAACATGTTCTATCACCAGTGCTAAATTTGGTAATGCAAAGTACTTTGTCTTAAAAATCCAATGTTACCTCCTTGCCTTTACTATGTAGAGGAATTGCTAAAATTAGATTCAAGGAAAACATGTGTTTGCCTAGGCCTGTAGCTAATCAGGAGATAAGATGTAACAGTATGTCTCTGTTCCTAGACTCCCAGCTAATGTTGGAATGTTAATTGTTGTAATGATTAATGAGGAGTATCCAACTTAGCTGTCTATTGATGGATTATTGCTACAGCATGTGCTCTTTAGCAATAGAATCCTGCTTAGTGGGACAACAGTCATGTATAAAGCTGTGAATCACCAAAACACACTGCATGCATTTTTGATTCCGTCTACCAAAAGATGTATCTCAAACAGAAAGTGCATATACTGGAAGATTACATACTTAAGACTTATTTACTTAAGATAAACAAGTGTGTGGGCTCAGTTTACTCTGATGGCTGCCTGCCTGCCTTGCTAAATGCACCTGCAGCACAGCAGCTGAAGGAGTCTGTGACATTCCAGTCACCTGGCAGGGGTTTGGGAGACATACTCTCAAAGGAGGCCTCTAACTTGGCATGAACTTTAAACTATACCCAACAACAAGAGGACTCATTTTAGTAATTACATAGCACATCTTGATCTAACCCTGTATTAGCAGAGAGCATTCAAGTTTCTCCTCTTCTGGCTGCATCTGCAAGTAGCCGTAAGGATTTTACTTGCATAGAACTAAACTCCTCTTATTATTGTCACATGTTTTGAGCTGGGGCACAGTCCTTGAGAAGTGTGATTTGGGAAGAACAACTACAGGCCGAAAGTGCATGGTAACTAGGGGGAAAGCAGAGAATAAATCAACAAGGAGGTTCAGTCTGAGAAATGGAGAAACAAGTTTAAGTAAATCTCAGGCTTTCTCCAGTTCTCTTGTGGCTGCAATGGCTACCAACAAGACTGTCCTTTCATGTTTCAGCACAGCAGTAAGCAAGCTAACATGGGCTTAAACACATCCAGGCACAGCATCTTCTCTTCCCTCGTGAAAGAAGATCCAGGAAGGGCAGCAGAATCCTGCTTTGTGTGGAGATACACTGGAGCCCTAAGCACTCAGCCAGGCTTGGGCCAGTAATAAGCCTTGTAAAGCCCCTATCTTGCTATGCACAGCACTCACAGCATTAGAGACTTAGCCAGGGTCTCATACAAGATTACCTCCACCTCTGGAAACCTGCAGGCAGAGATCAGGCCAACCCCTCTCTTAGGGCAAGCATCTGATATTCCTGATGTCTCATACAAAAGGAAAAAAAAAAAAGAAAAAAAAAAAAGAGGATGACTTAAAGAGGCAGAGTATGCTGAATACCACAAGAATAGCTGGCAGAAACACCTAAGTTAGAGAGACCAACAAGGGGGACAGACAATGCCTTAATTTCTCTGCTGACAAGCAACGTGTCCTCAGCATCCTGCAAAAGTGTAAAGACAGCTGGCAAGCTCTGTGAGCTACCTTCAGATTCAGCGTGCTGAAAGGTAACTATCACCGCAATACAATTTGGCTTTCTGGTCTTCAGAATACTTAAGTGTTGTGTTTGTTAGTAATGCCCAAGAGAAAAGAGCATGTTCCTATACCTGGTACCAGTGTGTTCTATATTTAAACATAGGCAAGGTCTCAATTTGTCATGAAAAACAGAAGAAAAAAAAAAACAAACAAACCACAACTCTAGTGATAAATGACTGTATTTATAACCAAACATGGCTGGATTTTTTTTTAAATACAACAGAGTTGAAGGAAAATAGAAACCCTGAAAGCAAACAATGTATTTTGAAAGGAGGGGAAAGTCAGCACAGACTTATCTCCTAACACCATCATCACAAAAATGTCTCCAGGCTCTGGGACTGTAATACACAGAGTATGTGCATGCTTTAGCCAACTCGGTGCCCAAAAGAAAATCCATTATTTTAAAGTAATAAACTCTAGAGGACAGAATATACTGGAGGGCATCACACAGTTACTTTTCCCACCACTACTACACTATGAAGAACGAAGCAGTATGCTGCATTTCAGCTTCTCTATGGGATGGTAACTGACCCTAGGACACAGTACCTCAAATTTAACATGAAACATTCTGCAATTGCCATTTTGAGACTGGCAGAAACGTCATATGCCAACTTCAGGCTGGGGATTTTTTTGTTTCACACCTACATTCCTCTCAAGTGAGCACATCATGACCTGTGGATAGCAATGGTAGCAGCATTTTTATAATGCAGGCACATTTTCTTTAATAAGCAATAATATTACTTAGGCCATTAAAATAATTTCTGCACCTGTAGGCTAATGCAGTAACAATCTGTCATACGACACTGCAAAATGAGTGCTACACCAAGCTTCACATTGTTCTCTTTATTACACTTGCCTTATTATTAAAGAAGCAACAAAGAGAAATGTTGCAAAACAGCTCCTCTGACAGTCAGCATTTTTCTTCTGTCTTTGATGCATTTCCCCACCACAGTTGTCACAGCAACGACACATAGAGAAGCAAAGTCCCACGAGAGGCATTAACAAAATAAACAGCACTCCCAAGGCTGCAGAGACTATAAACCCGATTTCATAGTAGATGACCTGCAATTCAGACAGAACAGTGGTGACATGGCAGGGATCACACAGTAACTGCAATCAATACACAGCAAAGCATTCAGAGTCAAGCTGCAGAGTAGACCATCTACTTACCAAGTTACTACGGTTATGATTTGGTGTATTTTGGCACTAACTGACAACTTTTCTAACACAAAGACAGCATTGCAGATACTGAGAGCTAAGAGTTATTTAGCTAAAACATCAGCCAGGTGAGCTACAGGAGTGGGTGCAAAGACAGAAATAAGCTCACAAGAAGCAAATGAGAATCAGCGCAATTGAAATAGGTTAAAAATTAAACACATCTGATTTTCTGGAACACAGCTTTACTGTTTGGTACATCTGTTTCCAAAAACGCCCAACAAATGTCAGCTGCCTAGCTCAACACTTTGTCTGGGAGGGGAGAGCAAGGCTTAGCTTGTCCTCTTTCTTAGGAGTGTAAAGATTGTCTGCACTGCAAAGGGAAGTTCTTCACTGGATGATCAATTGTAATGGCAGGTTTCTCCCAGCTGCTGAAGTGAAAAATGCTTAGGGACTGGAGAACAGGAAGGAGCAGATTTTAAGCTCTCTCAGGTAAAGGCATTTATTCTGCTGCCAAACAGCAAAGCAGCAGCAACTGAAAGGACACTTTGAGAAGCCTGAAGGAGTACAAGGGAATGATGCAATGCAGTACCCTGACTAGCTTTTACACTGGCTGCAGTGCAAGTGCCCCAGAACTGAGAAGCTGGGCCAGGCAGCCCTGGCACAGCCTCACACAAGACGATGCAGCTACCAGGGAACAAGCTGCGAGCTGGCCATGCTGTTTCCTGCTGCTATGACCACAAGACACCACCTCCAGAAATGAACCAGGCAGGTGTCTGCACACAGAGACGGACAGCATGGCGTGGTGCTACAGTTTGAAGGGGGAACTTTAGCTTAGATCCTAACTGCAAAGACATTAAAATAAATTACCATTGGATGTGAAAGAAAAATAATAAGGTCTGTATAATTCATTGGATTGCTAATGGGGATATAGAGAAGAGGCACAAACAGGTTTTTTTCTCTTTTTTTCTTCTGTCACTTCTGCTTGCAACTTCTCTCTCTCTCTCTCCTGTGGCCTTGCCAGGGGATCTCTGTTTTGACTACTGTGTGAGGTAACGGGAAGGAGTGGGGGAGGAGGTAAAGGGGTTCCCTGGAGCCATCCAGCAGGGTCTGAGGAGTTTGTGTTGTTTAAAATTGTAAATATCTATATATTGCACATATACCGTAGATTTTCTACATATTCACTGCATTTCATATTTGTAGATTTTAGTTTGCTTGTAAATAGAGCTTCATTTGCTTCTGTCCCAAATGGAGCAATTTATTTTGGGGGTAGTTTTGTTCCAAATTAGTTGGGGGGTAATTTCAATCCACCACACGTGGGCATGCTCCAGTGACCTTTCTTCCCTGATAAACCTCTTCTTTCCCAATTTTAGGAGAACTAATCCTCAACAACAGTACTTTGAGTCCTCTTCCATTTACTACTCTGCCAGGACAAGTGCAACTTGGCAGTAAAAGAACAGAACCGAGGCTGGGTATTGTCCTGCAAAATAAGTTTCTTTAAAGGGCTCAGTCATGCTCCAGTTCCAGCTTTGCTGATGCCCTTCCTCACAGTCCCTAATTGGCAGCTGACCCCAATACAGCAACCACTACCATTAGCACAGTTACAGATTTCTGACCTAATTACCAATTCTAGGATGAAACCTATTTCTTTCACTGTTATTAGTTAGAAGTTGTTATCCCTTCTGAAGAATACAAACTAGATGTTGGAAGAATTTGGCTGTTTTTCACAAAAAAAAAAAAAATTACTGCTTTCTGGTTAGGTGGCTAATTCGGAACTCTGACAAACGTTTTAAAATAGGTTAGATGGAAACCACATTTTAAACAATGTTAAAAATAGTTACAGATATTTAAACAGTAGTGTAAACAGTTTCTTTTCAAAGCTGTACATCTGCTTTAAGACATTACCTGAAGAGTCAGGACAACATTTTCTGGCTGTAGAAGTCAAAACAAATGAAGAATGTGTATAATGCACAGGCAGCATGCACAAAATAAATCATGTGAAAAATGAACAATTAATTATGACCAAAACAATTAACAAACAAAAAACAATAACCAAAAGCCACTACAGTAAAATAATGCCATTAAACAATCATGGAAAATTATTTACAATATGAGACATCACAAATAATTGATGGTTTCCTTGCTAAGTGAAAGGAATCTAGGATTTATCGGAACATTTCTATCCCAAAGCAACAAATGACCAGGTATTTCTGCACTGAGCATCTGTTTCACATAATACCCAACACAGAATAGGTCAGAGATTGCATTACTTTGTGGTTAAGCAATTTCTTCACAGATTCCACCTGTCATAACTGACCTATCAAATTCCTGACAAACTTTTTCTTTTCAGTGCTTATTTTATTTTGGCATAAAAGCAGTAATTTCAGTAGCAGTTTGCAGACTGTAACGTGCTACACATGAAATTCAGCCTCACTTTGAAATTACTCAAAAGTTAAAAAGAAAAAGCATTCAAAAAAAAAAGACTAAAGAAGTCTATTTAGCAGGTTCTTACCTGATTTATTATCTATACTTTCAGGGAAAAACAAACAAACAAAAACCCAACAACAACCACAAACATAACAAACCAAACTAAATATTCAAGAATTCCAGACAAGTCCAAATTCCCCTTTGTTTTCACAATAGAAACAGAATTTCTTGTATTTTCCCCCTTCATCTCTGTATGGTAAGTTCACACTTTCCACTTTCTCACAAGAGAAGAAAAAAGGGAAGTGGACACACTCCAGATGGCAAGAACTCTCAAAGTCTGATACATGAGAATCAAAAATGTTCTCAAGATACAGGAATTTTTTCCAGCAGCATACATCTTTCTAAAGCTGCTACTGTAGAATATGCTGTAAATGCTCAAAATCATATTTGGAACTACACTTTTAATGGGAGGAAAAGAAATGCTTACCCTCCCTTAAAAATCTGGTCCCAAAAAAGACTGAATGCTTTCAGCAAGCACATTTTCCTGGAGAAGTAAAGCAAGGGCAGCAGCAGCAGCGAGTTGGCTCCCCCTGAGCAAGCATGGCAGCTTCACTCAGCTGCTGGGCTGTCCTGGCAGATTGCTGTCCCTGACAGAATGGGGAGATGTTGATGCTAGAGAATCCAACTAGGAACACAGCGACACACAGCACTGAAGTGGGATGGGCCTCCACACATTCTCCAAATAAGTCTGAAAACAAAACCAGAGGAACAACAGCAGAAATCCAACAGGCTAAGCATTAGGACCAGATTTCCTGCTCTTGCTACCGAAGGCTGTCGCCAGCGCTTGGGGAACTAGTGAGTCTTCTTACATGGATGCACATATGGTCCATTCCTGCCCCTTCCTTCTGTGACATCACCATCTTTCACCCAAGCAGCAGGCCTTTTCTTCTTCTCCATACATTCATAGGGAATAATCACTCACTCTACCAATTATTCTGCAAAGCTAAACAAACTCTTCCAGTCTTGTCTGAAGACCTGTGTGTTTCCCAGACCATCCTGCATACACCTGAACCAGCATATCAATTCAGCTTTTTGAGGACAATAGCTGAAGCTACCATGAGAGCTTTCTATGCACTTTTAAATAAAAGCAGGATTTTTCAGTATGATGAGCTTTCAATCTCTGTGCAACAGCCGTCACAATCACATTACAGATGGAATTTATAAGTGAGACTTAACTACGTGTAACTTCTTATAAAGTTTGCTTTGTAAGCTCTTTTGAAAGGTTTTGGTCCCAAATTTGGTATGAAACCATCACACACATAATTTACAAATTTCATTCTGGTATCTTATTGTTACAGCTTAGGAAAAAAAAAAATCCAACTATTTCCTGTTTCAGAAACAAAACTGAGTGTCAGAGGCCTTGTTTTCATTATTTAGTGCAGATAGACAATTTACCTTTTGATAATCACCCTGTGTATTTCCAAACTTCTGCTGTGCTAGTTTTCTGATGAGATCTGAAAATAAGCAAGAATATTGCAGAGTTTTAAACAACATAAATAATACAAACAGGGTAAGGAGGATGGTATGAATTCTGCTGTTAGGTAGGCAAGATTAAATTAAGAACAGACATCAACAGGACGAGGGAAAACATTTCCATAAACCTGTCTAGTAACAGCACTTTTAATCAACTGTGTATTTTACAGGCTCACAAGAAGAAAACCAGGTTATCTATCAATTAACCAATTCCCCCTGGAATACAGTGAAGGTTTTTCCAAGGTCATCCTCTGCACCACAGCATCATTATTAAAAGTTAATCACACAGTTCTCAGTTCCTTGGGCAAAGCTCTGAGTGTCAGTTTTGCCTGGTGTTTATGACAGGTACATGCATGCAGTCACACATACGGTTAGATATCGAATGTAAAACCCAAACATGTCAATGACAACTTTTTGACTGAATGGTAGGTAGAAGGGGGAAGGCCCTTTCATCTTGCCAACATTATTCAGATCATGGGTTTTTTTTCTTTTTCAGTCTTCAGATCAATAGCCTTTGAATGGAGCATGCAACACTGCTGAAACAAAGCAGAAAGCCTAACGTGTACCAAATTATTGTGTGCAGCTCCACCTAACACTCACTTCTGATTTATTCACAATATTGACAAAATACAGCAACTACTAAAAAAAAGCAAAATAGAAAGAAAACACAAATAGTGCCACTTAACATTGTAAGTATCATTTCACACCACCAGCTTCTTTCAGTAAACCCCAGCAACTGCAACAAATGGATCACTTTTTTAGGACACTACCAAGACAAAGTTTTGCCAGCTCTGTGGGAATTGTGCTGGGAATTGTGGCTTCTGGTCACTTCTGTGACACCGCACTTGAAGACAGGAACCCCCAGCTCTCAGACTCTGCTTCAGAGGGGCATCAGTGGCCCTGGGAGTACTCCATGCTGGCCTTCCTGCAAGCAGCACCTTTTGGATGTTTGGGAGACATGACTGACTGAACTTCTGGTCTTCTCTGACGATAAGAAGATACAATCTAAAGTGGCACACTACACCTCAAGGAGAAACACTCTGCCCCTCATGTTCATACAGAGCTGGACTTCATGGTACTATTGCCCCACTGCCAGCCCCTCCATATGCAACTCAAGTCACCAATCTTGGATTCCACAGAGGCCCTGGAGGTTCAGAACGAATGATCATCTCCAAGCCCTCTCAGAAACTTACAGTTCTTATGAAATACTTTCAGTGAGTTCACAGACATGGCAAACTTGTGCCTCCCTCATCCTGTATGTGGCTCCATAGTCCCCCCTGCCCAACACTCTGCACAGAGAATGTGGATACAACCAGTCTGCAAGCTGAAAAGATGTGGAAGAATTGCTTGCAGAAAACTCTGTCCAAGGAAAGAAAATAGACCACAGTGAGACAACAGCTGCTGTTTCAAGGAAGGTACACCCTGCAAGCAAGCTGCAGCCAGCAGGACTGTGGAATTTAAAAAATTAAATAAAAATCTGTCAACATGTCACAGAACTGGCAGGCTGCAAATCATCCAGATGGGAAGTATATTCTAAAATGCAGAAAGATTGCTAGCAGTAGCTGATGAAGGGCTCTAAAGTGAGACAGCCTCCTTTTGGAAAGGCCACACGTGTTAGAAGGCTGAATGCTATGGTAATAAACCCGAGACATTTGTAAAATAAGCACCTGGGAAGAACAAAATAATTGGATCAAGTTTTACACGGATGTATATTTATGGGCATCTATATACATATGTGTATGCATACGAAGAACTGATCAAGAGAAACAGAGGATGGTTGAGGCTGGAAAGAACCCCCTGAGATCATCCAGTGCAAGCCCCCAGCTCATTGCAGTCACCCCAGGTGTTGAGCTACTCAAAGGAGAACATCCAATAATTTAAAAACCAACTGAGATACAACCCCCAGACTGCTGATTGCTTGTTATATGCTTAAATTGCTCAAGAGTGTTCCTGACTCAGTTTCCACTTATACTGTTTCCATAATTTATAGCCTGCCAGTCAAAAAGAAAAAAATTACATAAACCAACCTGAATACACTATGACAAACTCATGCAGACAACACTATTTTTCAATGTGTTTTTGAAATTTAGAGGGTCTAAATCCTGTTCATCAGAAACTAAAACATCTTTAGATTTATTATAAACAAGAAAGCCTGAAAATACGTAGAAAAAAGTTCCCACATGGATTAAGTTAATTAGTGAGAACAATACGGGTTTCATACATAGCACAATGGCCACTGTTACACAGCCCATTTCCCCCTTAATTTTCCAGAATGTGAGATTTCCCTGCTGAATAAAGACTTACTGTGGGCATTACTCTGTCGTGATTTTCAGAAGTAACATGACACTTGAGGCAGTTCTTCCCACCAGGCAGCACAGTGACTGACCAGTCTTTGCCACCAATTTCAATAGCCTTCGGTATCAGCTGGATTAGACACATTCCCAGCTAACTAATTTCAAATGAAATGTGGAAGTCATATATAGTCCCCATAAAAAAAAAGTTTTGACTACAACTGCACATGAGATTTTTCCATGCAGTTACTCATGTATGCATCCTTAAGCAGAAACATGCCTCAGTGGTTTTGCAGCATCAAGAATCTCCCTGCTCATTGTAGGGAGTGTTGAACTAGATACATTATCTTTAAAGGTCTCTTCC
Source organism: Indicator indicator (assembly GCF_027791375.1). Taxonomy (NCBI): domain Eukaryota; kingdom Metazoa; phylum Chordata; class Aves; order Piciformes; family Indicatoridae; genus Indicator; species Indicator indicator. The sequence continues at coordinate 17,603,244 of NC_072032.1, read as the reverse complement.
AACCTAAGCCATTCTTTTGGGTTTTACAGACATGGGCCAGCAATCACAATGATTATTGCAGCATTTAAGAGATAAGCAGGGGAACATCCCATGCCAGGTACTGGGCAAACCAGGTATGGCTGCACTGCTCTGTGAGGACACACCTCAGCTCACACTTAACTCAGCCTGTGATTCTTCTGCTTTTATGAAGCACCTGTTCCCTACCCAGCCAGAACACATCATCCCTAGCATTCAAGGAAGTTTTTATATAAAGCTGAACTAAGGTAACTCCACTCACTTCTGCATTTTTGGTAGAGGCTGATTTCTGTTTCAAATAGTAAAGTGCTAAAAGGGTGTGATAAAAAGTGTTGTCCTCTATTTTTAAATTAATGGGATTATTTCTGAAATCTTGGTTTGACCAGCTGCACACATGGTTTCACAGGACCAGTAATCCAAGTCTTTAGTGCAGAACACATTTTATCATTGGGGTTAAAGAGATTTACCTTGTCAGGTTCATTTACAGAGCTAATCACATTACTGTTTTGCTCTGTCTCCTTCCTGCTCTCATCACATATATGAAATGCCATCTGCCCTAGTAAATCTAACTCTTAATTTACCAACGCAATTGGCGTTGAAATATTAAGTACCTCTGAGAAGCCCTGGTCAAGAAAACAATCACCAACTCCTGCACTGCACAAGTACTGTGTACATATACTCAATATCTCATTAGCCAGATGAGAATACGAGGATAGAACTAGGCTTGTTTCTTAGAGCTGCTCTACAGAAAGGGATACCAAAAATAATAGAGGCTTAAAAATAAGCTGTCTGGCTATTAAGTAGCAACACAAATTGGTTACAAATTCCTCTGCCAAGAAAGCTTTTCAAATCTAGATGACAGGAAAACAGTCAGAGTAAAACCTTTGGGAATGCTATGCCTCTACACTCAATTCCGTTGAGCCCATTAATTTATAGTGCAACTCCAGCATTAATCAAATTATGCCAGAAATTAATTTATCTTTTTATGTATAATGTTAACATATTAGGCTTCTATTAAAAAAAAAAAAAAAAAAAAAAAAAAAGACTTCAAGCAAACCAGTAAGAACCATGACTGAAGCATTCATGTCACACTGAATAGAGGGTTTTTCCAGAATAACAGGAGAGACTTACATAGATAATATACATGATAAATTAATAACTGCTTTAATACCATGATATGCACTAGAATGAGATAGCATTTTATTCCGTTCCCCTTCTTCTCTAAGAGTCAATAGACTACACACACTGAGCAGTTCAGCATCTCTCTGAATATGGGTCAGTTTGATCACATTTACAGTCATAAATAAGTAACAACAATTAGTCTGAAATTAATGAATTAAAATTACTTCAACTTTCATTTTTTCCCTCTCTCTGACTCAGACTAATGAATAACTCTTGCAAAAGTCCAAGAAAACCAGCAAAGCCTTGCAGACTTAGAGACAAAACTCTTTCCAGTATCACATAGCAAGTTTAGTTTATTGATATTTTAAACTACCTGCTTGGACTTGAGCAGGGCTTTGGTTACTTCCCCCAAGCCAGAGAGCCTCCAGCCGTTAGTGTTTACTCTGGTCAGATTTAGCTCCCATTCCAGAGGCCTCCTTCAGCAAGTAGCTCCTTTACTGCCACTGAAGTACCTAAGAGTTCTGCTGACTCCGACTGTCCCTAACCACACAGCAATCACTTGGCTCCAGTTCTGTGCAGAGTGAGGCCATGGCTCAGTAACATGGATGGCCAAAGAAGCCACCATGCATGTCAGTGCTGAGAGGCTCCTGGCTCACTCGATGCTGTCTGCCCTCTTTCTGCAGAGCAAACTCACTCTGCAAACCAAGTGGGGAAGTCTCAGAGGTGAAGAGGTCCTTCAAGTAAGAGACCACTTTAGTCCACAGATCAGTCGTCGTCTAATCTAAGCATTCCCTTACGTAGTCTAGAGACTTCCTTTCCAACTCCAGATTCAAAAGGTTACCTCCCCTGTTCCCATTTCCCTCAAGACAGACTTGGTCCATAGCCATAGTCCCCGAACAAAGAAAACACCCTGCCTGCACAGAAAGCTTCTTGTGGGGAGAATTTATCTCTATAGAATTCCCAGTTTTCCCCCCATGAGTTACTGAGAACATCAAGGCTGGTTCAACTTCCACCCTCCTGCTCCTCACAAAAGGTCACTCTGTCCTTCTTCCCCTTGAGCACAGGTCCTGAGTGGCACCCAACTTCCCTCTTTCTGAGGCCTAAACACAAGACCACTTATTTACACTACAGAGATGGTGACAGGAAATCTTCTGTTCGATCCCCTGTTTATTCATATGTAATAAAGAAACAATGCACAAAAACTATAAACCATCAGCCATGCACTTGGACAAGAAAAAAAGTAAGAAAGACACCTAGCTGTTGTACCTCACCACCTAGAACCTATTATTCTACAGTGGTTGAAAGAACTTGCTTGAATGGAGGTAAAACATGACAAATACATACTACACTGCTTAAGTGTTTTAACTTCGCACCTACAGTAACCTTTTTATCCTCTTCTGCCTTCAGCAGGCTGTTTCCTCTCATCAACACCATCACTCTATTCCCCTTCTCTGACTCTGCGTTATGATATACTGCTCAAAAGCAAAAGGAATACACTTACCCTACTGTACTCTGGCTCAATCACAAAATCCAGTAACACACAGTATGACACAAGTGAAAGCATCATAAATACATTCTTTACGTCTCAGTAGACTTGCAAAGTACTGCTTCATTCACAGTTGGTAGGGCTGCTAACCAGACCACCTAGAAATGAGTCTTAGTTTATAGTGGATGCAGTGAGGGGTGACACAAGATGGAGTAGAGATGCAATATGCAGCAGGCAGTGAAGAGATGAACAGATGTGAGCAAGACTGAAATGCAGGAATGGTCTAAGCAGAGTGAGCTTTAATCAGAGCACAGGTAGGACTAGGCACAGTGCAACCGCTGAAGATAAGGACTTTTAGATCAGTAACAGCTGCTGAACAAGCAGGCTACATGAAATATTAACACAACTCCCTTTACACCCTTCCTGACAGAAATTACCATTGATCTACTGAAGAAATCACACAGCAGTGGATCAGATAATAGTAACAATCAATAAACTTCATTTGTGCATACAAACAGTTCTCCAATTTCCAAAAAAATATGGATGAAATAATCAACAGTTTTACAAATTTAACTTCCTCAAGGTTATTAGTCAGGAAGACCAAATGTGTAATTTTTAAGCCTTGCACATAAAATTCTCACACCTTAGAGCTGCCCCAAACTTGGTTTTACTCTTTTAGGCAGCTACATTTTCTGTTTAGGCACATTCTGCTTTCCACCAACATGCACAGAAAACATTAAAGAGCCTGGTCAGGAAAAGGTTTAAAGAGAAAAAAAAAAAAAAAAAAAGAGAGAGAAATTGCCACACTACTGACTGTTACAGGACACCTAGAATGAAAGACTTCTCTTCTGAAAATAACTTTTGCAGGGACTTTCTAGTTGTTCTTTACCACAAAGAATGTTCTGTTCTTGCTGAAGTTTTGGAAGAAGAACAAAAGGGGAGAAGCCTTTAGAAAAATCTTTGCTTAGGAGGCTGCAATAAATTTGCATATATCACACAGTCAAGTAGAAGGCTTTGAAGACATATTCCACACAGAAACTGCATCCTCCCATTTTCTGAAGGCAACAAAACCTCTGCAGCACATTGTGCCACAGCAGCTATTTTTTACCACTTACTTTGCAGCAGCTACCTAAAGTTCTCTCTAGGCCACCATCTGGTGAGGATTTACAAGAGATTATGTGCAAAGATTTAACTTGGTGCACCGTATATGCTTGTCTGTTTCAGTATGCTGCAGAGCCAAAACAACTTGACAGCTGAACTTGTAACTGATCAAAGTGGTAAATATTTAGAAGGTATGAGAACTGATGGTTTTTCTACTCCTTTCCTCAGAAGTTGCTGTAAACTGAGGAAAAATATTTTATTTCATTGCATAACTGGAATTATCAACATGAACTCAGATAATTGGGGATGAGATACGGGAGCCCTGCTGGTACCAGCTTTTATTTATCTCAGTGACCGGCATTCTGGCAGCTTCACTGAGATTCCTCAGAATTATCTCTCTGTTTTACCAGAGGAAGGGAAGAAAAAAAAAAAAGGAAAGGAAAAAAAAAGATCAGATTTATCAATGTAATTAAACATTGACTATGAGGATTATGGAACAAAGATTTGTTGCAAAGATCTATCAAATTCTTACTACTTTGAATGACAACATGCAAGAAAAAAGACATCATTGAACAAGACCTAGGAGGTTATTGCTCTTTAAAAGACAACACAAGCAAATTGTCAGACAAACAACAAAGAGAGGGCTAATGTCACCTAATTACAATGATCTGTAATAATAACTTAAAAAAGACAGCAAGTCTAACAACTGCTTTTCCAACAACAAGCAGTATCTATGCAGTATCTCACGTTGTTAGAACTCAAAATGCTTCTTAATAGACAAGATGAGGGAATTGAGAGGTCCCTTAGAGGCTTATCAAAACACTAATGCAGGTAAGTTCAGTGATATCCCTTCTTCTCCCAAACAGGTCCATCGACTAGGAGTCAGAAAAGAAATGGGTTCAACACCATGTGGATAGATAAGCTCCTGAAAATTAAATGGAGGGGGAGGAAGGACAGCAGAGTAGTTGCCACTGCTATGCTAGGAAAATCACGGACCCTCAGGTGAGTACCCTGAAAGTTCCTAAGATGTCTGTAGGTACAGGTGATTTTCAATGAGGTTCTCACACAATGCATATTACTAGAGAATGTGGCTGACTCAAAACCTATTCCATTCCTCATATCGTATGAGATGCTGTAGGCATGCTATGAAAGTCTCAAACAAGCTATCATATTTTTAATGGTTTAGATTTTCTGTTAACAGAGGGGGGGAGACAAAGAAATGCCCTCTTCACATAGTGTGTTCTGACTGATTATGCACTGGCATTTGAAAGGTAAAACTTAAGCTTTGACCAAGCTGATGCCCAAGTGCTTATCTCTTTGCTAATTCAGTGTTTTACTGTAATTGCTTGTGCAGACACCATACTACCTTCAAGATATTTAAGGCTACCACTCCTAACACACCACACAGCACCATTAATTTCCTACATACATCCATTTCTAGGACAAAGCACCTCTGCTTTTTTCTTTAAGAATATACAAAGTTTATCATTGAAGCTTCTTTACCTAGATAAACAAGGCCACTCTCTCTCACAGTACCGTCCTGCACCTCCCACCCTTCCCTTCCCCATAGCTGGCAACCCTGGATATGGCTGCACCCAGAACTCAGCCCATTTGTGCCAAGGCAGGGAATGCTGCTGATCAGCTCTTTGGTTACACCTTGTGCCTCCCATTAATATCTGCAGACAAACTGAATAAGGTCAGGACACTTTCAGGCATTGGCCTCAGATTTCCTGAGACAGCTTAGTGCCTTGCTCAGAAAATGTCCAACCCGCTTGTCGGGAAACATTCCCAGCACAGAGGAATGGCACAGGTGTCTAATTTGGAAGTGGTGGAAAGCAGTTTAGGTTTGAGAAATATGAGCCAAGTCTCAATACCAGACAACTGCAAGCCTATTGTACTTATTCTAGTCTAGCCTCCAAGAGGTACTACTGTTTGAACTGCCCTCCAGCCTATGACCACAGCTATCTGTGGTAGTCACTTCTGAACACCTTCCCCACAAACGGGTAACCCAACTCCCTCAAACTCTACTTGAGGTCAATTTGCATTAGCTTCTCCCTTCTGTCCCTACACTTGTGAAGCTGGATTGTTATGTTCCAATTGCTGTCAAGGCATGTTTTTGTCTCCTAGGTGCAGCTGGCAGGTAGTAGTCAGCCAGATAAGGGCAAGCATTACAGACACTGTAGAGAAAGGGTTCCAGATGTGTGTATAGTTTCAGATGATCAGCTACTGACTTGCATATTTCCCACATAACCGCTTGCAGAAGACACTCCTTGTTTATGTAATCCAAGAGAAGTAGGCAGGAAGACATCAGGACAACGTTATTGTCCACAACCGC